>NC_043992.1:21002558-21092558 GCF_902150065.1 Myripristis murdjan
AAACCATGCAGCTATTGGGGATCATATTAAATGATATTATTTGAAAAAGCAATGCAACATGTATTGCTTTCAGGCTACAGAGAAAATGAGGCTGGAGTGATAGTGATGTTTTTTTGTTTGTTTTTTTGAAAAGCTGAATGTATTGGCATTCAACTGCACAGGTCAGTAGGTAAATATGTGTAAATATGCAAAATAGCATGTAAACACCAAATGCATGGACACACACTGAATATTCAGACTGATAATCAAACAATCACACACATTTTCACACCCTTTGTGTATTGCAGGGTACTTATGAACACTATTGAGGGTCACGGGGTTAGTTATGTAATATTATTTATTGTGTGAGTTATGGAAAGGTGAAACAATTTGAAGTAATATTATTTTACCTAGCGTTGCATGTTGCGGTTGATAGACAAGTGTTTCTCAAAGGTTCTGTTAATGAGATACAGCTGGAACTGATGTTGCTGCAGCGTTGGCTGGAAGGTTATTTTGGCTGAAGTGATGATCACTAATTAATTTAATTATTGTCATTGTTTTAATAAGCAGCCCTCAAAATAATTAACCTTAACATCAGTGTTTTGTTTTGTTTTGTTTAGGGCATTAAGCTGCCCAAGTCACAAATATTATTATTATTATTTCTTCACACACACAGACACACACACACACACATATATATATATATATATATATAATAAGTGAGAAATTCAAATTGTCCTTATTTCAGTGTTTTTTTTTCACCCATCTATCTGTCCTTGTGAAGACATTTATCCCCATAAGCTTGAGAATACACATACACACACACACCTCATATTATTTCCACTATTGTCTTTCTCTCCGTCGCTGTGCCTCTTTTCATCTTTTCTCATCTCACTCTATCTCGCTCTTTATGAGACCCTTTCTATCAAACTCTGTCACTTTCTTCCTCTCTCCGTCAGTTCCCATCCGCTCTCATTCCCTCGCTCTTTTCTTATCTGGCTCTTCACAGCTGTCTGCAGTGTCATTCACACTTAACTGACGACTCGACTGTGCTGCACATATACCCATCTTTTTTTTTTGGGGGACGTCTTTTTCTTTTACCTGCTCTCTCTCTCTCTCTCTCTCTCTCTCTCTCTCTTTCACTCTCTCTCTCTCTCTCTCTCTCTCTCTCTCTCTCTCTCCCCCTCTTTGACTGTCCTCTCGATCCATCAGCCTTACATACCTCCCTTTGGGACGTTTTTTCTATCTCATAATTCTTTGCTCTGGCCCTCTGATGATTGGCAATACCTTGCTGTGGGCCAGGATCTGACATCCACTTTTCCAAGGTCACCTTGTGTGTTTGTGAATGTGAGCCCCTGCGTTTATCAGATTATTTCGTGTGCATGTGTATGTGTGGGACAATGCAGGCGATCAGAGTGTGTAGTTTCAGCTGAAACATATTTATGTTGCAACCAGTTTTCCCTGCCATCACACCACACCGACCTAAATCACCTTTAAACCAAAGACTGAGACGTTTAGCAGTGACATAAGGTACTTTCTGTCGCACACACACACACTCTCAGACACACACACACACACACACACACACACACACACAGATTCCATCTAATGGCACTCTAATACATACTCCATTGAAATGCTCACAGCATCATCTCATGCGTGTCAGAGAGGAGATGGAAATGTGCTGGGTGACTGCATCTGTGTTTGTGTGTGTGTGTGTGTGTGTGTGTGTGTGCATGTTTGTGGGTAGTTTTTCTACTTACTTGGTGATTATATCTGTGGGTTTTTCCTTTGAGTGTGTATGTGTGTTTGTTCATGTACAGTATGTGTGCTCGCACGCTCGCTGACAACATCCCATCAGGTTGAACTGCGGCCCAGGTGTGATTAATATGTGTAGGCTGTTCCATTGGTTTACACTGAGCCCAGCTCACCAATCAAAAGACTTTCTCCACTTCCTCTGGAATGTTAATGCAGAGCGGCAGCGACGACGCTGTGGAGAACAACGCTGAGCAAATCACGTCTACTGAGGTAATCCTGTCGGTGTCAAAGTGGCTCAGCTTTTATTTCCTAAAGGCAAGAAGAGACACGACAGAGGGACAGAGATGGAGTGAGAGATGGACCGACACAATGAGAGAGAGTAAGAGAGACAGAGAGAGAGTAGACAGAGGCAGGGGCAGAGAGACAGATCTTTAGGGGTAAAAAAGTAAAAGAGAGAAAGATAGGAGGAGAAAGAGAGGGCCATAAAATGAGGAAGGCGCAGACACAAGTGAACAAAGACAAGAAATAGAGAGCAATATTAAATTCCCATAAAGAGAGCGACAGACATAAAGTAATAAATGCAAGTTCGAGTGAAGACACAGGTGAGTGTGTTAAGGGCGAGAGAAGGCACCAAAGAGGTAGAATAGTCTAAAAAGGGCAACACAAAATAAGAAGACTAAAATATTTTAAGAAGAAAGGTAACAAGGGGAGAGAAACAGAGAGGCATGTTGAAATGAATAGACTTCATTACATTCATTGCTCAGCTCAGAAAGATCTCATTCATGTTTCTAACATCGGCTACATTAATTAGAAGCAATATCTGAGCTATTGTGCCCTTCCTCAGTGTCATTCAGCTTTCATTAAAGGCACTTTGATACTGAAATTAAACAGCCTTGAGTCGAATTGTGGTCATTATATCAAAGACTCGAGCCGCTATTCAGCCAAAATGATATAGTCGAGTGCTGTGTCGGGTTTGATTTGTTCTATCTGCTTGTGTGATTTTGTTAGTGTGTGTGTATGTGTGCATTTGTGTATTTGTGTGCACTTGTGCATGGATATGCGCAACTTTGTGTTGACATGCACATGTGTGATTGCAAATGTATTTTAAAATGTGTTCATAGACACTTGATTATACAGTCGGTGCTGGCTCCCTCTGCAAAAGTGTGTGTGGAAGTGTGTGTGATTGTGATTGTGTGTATGTGTGTGTGTTTTTAAAGGGAGTATAAAAGACAGCCATTAAAAGCAGACAGGCCCCTCAGGCTGTGACAAATTAAAATGCTTCTAGCAACTAGCAGGGAAAAGTGAGTAGCACTAACAGCAACAATAGAAACACACGCTCAAAGGCACACACACTCAGATAGCTAAAAAACATAACACGCAGACACACACACACACACACACACACACACTCACATTTCTATGTACTAAGGCACGTTTATGAACATGTCATTTCACACATGCTTTACAAGTAGGCACACGCTCGCACAACACACACACACACACACGCACACACACACACACACACACACACACACACACACACACACGCAAAAACGCACACATTACCTTTTGCTTCACTGACCTGAATGCATCAAGCAGTGAAAGCTGAGAGATTAGCTCACGCTGAGACTCAAGCTACAGGAAGAAGCCTCTGGGAATCATTTAGTGGAATCCTAATCAGAGTATCCCATTACATCACCTCATGCGCATGTCGCCTGGCAACCAACAGGGATACCTAAGCACACAGGTGACTTGCGAACACTGCTGCCAGCTGTGTGTGCACCACAGTTTAGACCTGGTACACACACAGTCCTACTTGTATACTGAGGGCTCTAGTTTCCCGGCGCAGCGCGGGGTGGCGCAGTGAGGCAAACCCCGCGCAGAGCTAGTTTCGACCGGCGAAGCGGCAGAGGTGGACAGTGTCCAAGTTTCGCAGGCGGAGGTTCGCCGAGATGGGAGTGGCGGTGCAGCGGGGGGAGGTGTCGACAGATTCGGCTTGGCGCAGTGACAGTTTCGTGCCAAAAGGCTTCGCCGAGGTGCGCCAAAAGCTCGCCATCTGAAACCACGTCTACTTTCAGCGCAAGGCGGAGCGGAGCTGGCGCAGTCGAAGTTTGGCTGCCTGGCGCACATCACCAAAACCTCACAATCAGCACAAACGGTGCCAATCTCCTTTGATCTGACATCAGCTGTGACGGGACAGTTGATATGGAGATATATGTATGTGCTGATTGTGATCGTAGCATTGAATAGTGTTTTTTTCGGTATTTATTGCATCGTTCATGTGCCTGACAATTCCGGAAGCCTGCCTGTGAGGTTTTGGTGACGTGTCCGCACTGCTCGCCGGTCTCCGCTCCGCGCCTGTCTCCTGAGCTCCGCTCCGCCTGCGGCAATAGACCTCCATGTCAGCTGTGTAAACTTTCATTACGCCTTCGCGCAGCGCATTTTAAAGGCAAGGACAGGGGCTCATTTGATTGGTTACATGTGAATCGGCTGTGTCAAACCCACTCCACGCCTTCTCTCCTCCCTTGCGCCGGTAGGAGGAACGGCGGAGTACTTGCGCCACCGAGAACGGCGTGCCAAACTTGGAAAATCCGCCTGGCCACTCCCAGTTGGCGAAGCGCATCTGCGCTACGCCCCCGCCTCGCCTGGTCTGCGAAACTAGAGCCCTGACTGTGTCACACAAGATCAACGTGGAGCAGTGTTAATTTTGGCAGCTGAATTTGATTTAGCCTTAGCCTTATAAATTAAAATGCATATTAGTTTTAGTCACATTTTAGTCAACTGAATTATTGTTAGTTTGAGTCTAGTTTTAGTCGATTATATCTAGAGAAGGTTTAGTCCAGTTTAGTCAGATGCGTTTTTGTGATTAAAATGTTATCAAATAGAGCTTTTCATCAAGCACACGCAGATGATTTTAGATGCACTTCGGTTTAATTACATGCATTTAATGACACAGTGTGAAGAGTAAGGTAACAGGACACTGCACTGAATGTTGCTTTACTCCAAATCAAGAAACAAAACACTCTTTTTTTTTAGCTGTTATGGCTACTTTCATTTAGCAGTATCACGTGTAACGTTGCAAAATGCAAATACTGATACTGACAGATGATCACAACAACACGGCCCGTCAAGCAGCAGCAACAGGGCACCTCTTGTGTTCCTGTTGTGCATTGTGTTGAATTTTCTGCAGCTGTTTTAGTAAAGTGTGTCCACAGATCTATTGTTGTTGGAATGATAATGAACTCTGTGTACCTGTGTGGCGGTGGCTGAGGTTCAGGGCCAGCGGCTCCGCCCTCATTGAACCAATTCAACCAATGACAGCGGCACACTCAATTTCAACCAATGACAGGGCGGCACAGTGCAGGGTCAAATTTTGAGACACACAACAGGCGGAATTTATGAATGTCTGACAGTCTACTAATAACATTGTCGCCTTGTCTCGTCTTGTCAGCGAAAACCAAAACTTCAAGGCAGGAGTGTGTGCTGTGTTGCATAATTAGCCTATTGTTTTTCTATGACTGATCATTTGTTTTATGGATATTTATCATACTAGCAAGACATATATGCAGTGTCACGAGACTACAGTAGCATGCCACTGTGAAGCATCTGTCCACTCTCTCCCACCCGTCTCCACCAGCTGCCTGGTTTTCTCAAACTGCTGTATGTGAATAATTCATATATATGTTGAAAATTTACGACCCGTGTTATGAAATGCTCCATAAAAAAGTCTGTCTTTATTTGTCAGTGTCATTGTAATTTCATGGGAAACTCCTCCTGTCAGCTGCATTTAAACGTGACATTACAAAGAATGACGAAATCAATGCCGCCGGAACAGCGATGCTTGTCACTGCTCAGCATGCGGAGGAACACACTCACTCACACACACACACACACACACACACACACACACACACACACACACACACACTTTGACAACTGCTCCAGTGAGTGACACCATAAATCCACTTCCCTTCACAGTCCCACCCTCTCTACAGCTTCATCCCTTTCATTTGTACATTTATTCCAACTTGAAAGAACCACTGAGGAAGATTATTCTCTCTTAAGTTATATATAAAACACAATAAAAATAGTATTTGGCTATATAAGATGATTTTTTTAAGATGTGATACACAGCAGCAAAGGAATATAAAAATGCAAGTATCTATGAAGACACTTAAAAATAGCAATGAAACATAAAAAAAAAATGAAATAAGAAAAATACTCATTACAATCAGTTTGTCAAAAAAAAAGGAATTCTCAACAAAAAATTCCTAAACTGCCTGTTTGATATCAGATGGTCCATATTTAGATGATTTTTTTTTTTTTTTTTTAGTTTACCTTATTTTGTCTTGCTTCCCTGTTGTTTTGTACCCTCTTTCACCTTGACTAACACCTCTACCATTCTCCATCTCACGAAAAAAAGAATTGAATTTCTCTGGTTATCACTGAGGTGTGATTGTGGCTCATAGTCTAGAAGAAATACATTTTGTGGGTCACTGTTTCAGCCTGTGTGTCTGAGAGCCATAATGTCAGAGCTTGCGACTTTTTACAGTCCTTATTGCTCCGTCTCTGCTCTCTGTAGGCAGTGAAATGCTAATAATCTCCATGTATATCTCTGAAAGATGGTGCTTTTGAAGCTAATGCCGCTTAGTTACCCAACCACCCAATGCACACACACACACACACACACAGAGTCCAATTTCCACAGCTCAAATCAGTGGCTTGGTTAAAATTTACAACGCTGAGGATCTTAAGCTTGTATGTTCATTGCCTGAAATGGCAGGGTGAAATCAAATTCATTACAAGGCCGTACATCACCCTGTGCTGCCTGCCGAGGGCCTTATGTTCACGCTGCACTTAGCTCAGCTTCCCACCATGGAAATACTGAGCAGGCAAGAAGCATGGTGTGTGTTTGTGTGTATGTGTGTATTTGTGTATTTAGTGAGTTCATATTGAGGCCTCCCAATAATACAAGTGTCAGGTAATGGCTGTTAGCAGGGGTTTGTAAATATTTTCAGCCTGGGACTCAGAGAAATTTAGTCTCTCTCCCTGGCACCCAGCCTCATTAAAACATATTGCTTTTCCTGTCATGAGGGGAGCCACCAGCAACAGGCCTATTTCCCATTCTGAATCTCAACCCAAGGAAACCAAGCTGTTAAGACTGTGCAGTTGATGTGCAGCCAGAGTGTGAGTTTTGTGATGCAGCAGAATTCAGGATTTTATGTTGTTCCTTTTCTGTCGCCAACTGGTGGTCACTCAGCTGGTATTTTTAGGAAATTTAGTGATGAAAAAAGAAAAGAAAATGAAAAACTCCTACAAGATACACTACTGTGTATCTTGCCCATTCCATTCTCTGTCACCGCTCACTCTTCTTCTTTTGCTCCTTCTCCCAATTTCTCTATCTCGCTCCTCTTTCTCTTTCTTTGCTCCAGTACTCTGTGTTTTCACAGTGAACTGTGTAGAATGGGATTAGGACACCTGACAGATTTACTCCTCTTTCAGCTCTTCACTTCTTTCACCCTCTACTTTTCTCATCACCACCCCTCCTGCTGTTGCCTTGCTCTCAACCTTTTGGTCTCTTTCTCCTCTCATCGCACTGCTCCATCTAGCACCTGTCTTTCTCCCCTCTCTCTTTCTCTCTCTCTCTCACTGTCTCTACTTTTGCTTCCTTCTCTTTTGTTTTCTCTCTCACTCTTTCTCACTCATTCTCTCACTCTCTCCCCAGACCTCCCCTCCTCCCCTCCCCTCTGCAATAAGAGTGACAAGATAAGAGATTGCATTTCTCCGCTCAGCGGGCCGGGCTTGTAGAGGGTGTCATGTTTAAGGAGCGGAGTACCTGACATCACACATCAAACCTTTGTAACATTTCAGTGGGCTTCCTATTTCTCTCCACCACATCTTGTCAGACATCAGCCTATTATTGACAGATTGTGGATTAGAGGTGGAGGAGGAACCCAGGGCTTTCAGTCCCGTAGATTGCTGCTATCTGTGTTTGCTGCTATCTACAGCACAAAGCGCTACAGGACAAATGCTGGAGGAGGCAATAGGATTTTCTCTGCTTGGATGGCTGTGTATAAGCAGTGGCAGGTTGTGCAGTGTGGGCTCGACAATGGGAACACATGGAGAGGCGGGGCTTAGTAGGAAATAGCAACAGGAAAAGGAAGGATGCAAGGAACTGGGGCAAGAGCAAAAGCATAGTGTGAGGCTGGAGACAGGCAATAAAGGAGGGAAGGAGAGAAGCAAGGATGGAAGGGAGGAAAATTAACTACTTAACACAGTGGAGTTGGTGGGAAGGATGGAGACTAGGGGCTCTAGTTTCCCGGTGCAGCGCGGGGTGGCGCAGTGAGGCGAACCCCGCGCAGAGCTAGTTTCGACCGGCGAAACGGGAGAGGCAGACAGTTTCCAAGTTTCGCAGACCGATGTGCGCCAAGATGGGAGTGGCTGCGCAGCGGGGGGAGGTGCCGACAGATTCAGCTTGGCGCAGTGACAGTTTCGTGCCAAAAGGCTTCGCCGAGGTGCACCAAAAGCTCGCCATCTGAAACCACGTCTACTTTCAGCGCAAGGCGGAGCGGAGCCGGCGCAGTGGAAGTTTGGCTGCCTGGAGCACATCACCAAAACCTCACAATCAGCACAAACAGTGCCAATCTCCTTTGATCTGACATCAGTTGTGACGGGACAGTTGATATGGAGATATATGTATGTGCTGATTGTGATCGTAGCATTGAATAGTGTTTTTTTCGGTAATTATTATTAATCTCCTGAGCTCCACTCCGCCTGCGGCAATAGACCTCCATGTCAGTTGTGTAAACTTTCATTACGCCTTCGCGCAGCGCATTTTAAAGGCGAGGACAGGGGCTCATTTGATTGGTTAAATGTGAATCGGCTGTGTCAAACCCACTCCACGCCTTCTGTTCTCCCTTGCGCCAGTAGGAGGGATGGCGGAGTACTTGCGCCACCGAGAACGGCGTGCCAAACTTGGAAAATCCGCCTGGCCACACCCAGTTGGCGAAGCGCATCTGCGCTACGCCCCAAAATATGTAGCAACATTTGATTAAGTTGTAGATAAATTTCTTACACTGATAGATGATTTCTTTGCGCTCTGACATCACTTGAACTTAAATTGGAGAAAATGGAGCTGTAAAATGATACCAGAACTTCCAATTTGTAATATTGAGTTGGATGACCGTTCAGTTTATTTTTTTCACAAGCCAGACCTTGTTTTTAACGCGTTCCAAGCTGAGAGGAACACAAAATCAAACCCTCCGCTGCTCTGCTCATAGATTCCCTTCCTTCCTTATGGAATAGTATCTGACTCTTTGTGGCAAATTGAACAAACAAACAAACAAAATGCTAAACATTAGCAGAAGCTCACACTAACATAAATGAAACTGTAACTTAATTTATACACGTTCACATTCGTTTTTGCTTATCTTTCTTATGTCATTCCTTGCCACCTTCTTTGCCTCTTTCTTCCTTTCATCATTCATCCTTTTCATTTTTCTTTCCGGCCTTTCTTCCCATTTCCCATCATTATTTTGCTCCTCTCCACTTTCCCTTCCTTCATCCATTTCTTTCTTCTTTTCTTCCAACATTCATCTTCATCCATTTGTTTTGCCCATCTGACATCCTTTCTCCTGTCCATTCATCCTTCCTTTCCAACATTCCTTCCTTCCTTCCTTCATCCTACTTTCCTTCCCTCTTAACTTCGATCCTCCCTTCATGCCTGACTTTATTCTTTCCTTCCTTTCCACTTCTCCTCAGCTGTCGCAGCCTGTGTTCTTGCCTCTCTTCTTAACTCCCTTCCTCCCATCTTCCCCGTTTCCTTTGACATCCCGTCTCGTCCCCCTCTCTACAAACTCCCCCACTCCTGTTTACCAAGTGTCCTCACTGTCATCTGCGCTGTGACTGATGCTGTGTCGGTGCCATCCCTCTCCACAGTGTCACCACTCTGCCTTCAAAATTCAATCATTTAGTGAAACTGCAGTCCCGCACCATCTCTCATCCCCACCATTCTGGCTCTGACTAAGAGGCACCATTGGCATGGCCCACTGACGCCCTATCTGGATATTAAACACTATAGACACATGAAGCATTTTAGCTCTGATGTGTTTTGATGGGTTTCACTGGTCTCTTGGGGATGATAGCAGTCGCAAGCCTATTTCGGGAAGTGGTGGGGAGACTATTTCTGGTGAGCCAAATTCAAACTGAACTGAACAGAGCTGTGACACTCAATGCTGGATATACATTAGACTCTGAGCCATTGGATGTGTAGGTAAGGATGACAACATGCAAAAGGATTTATGTGAATAAGATGCTAAGATGGGATATAGATACATTAGAATGGATTGTGAGGGCACTTCATGTTGTATTTTGGCCATCTCCTTTGGCACACCTTCGATGACTGTCACAGAATACCAATACAGCTGTCATGAAAACGACTTGTTTTGCGTGCGGGCAGTGTATGCGATTATTCTGTGAAATTGTGTATTCCCTATGGCACCTTATTTCTTATGCATTGCACCATGGTGCATCATTTCCATGGTAAGAATATCAAAACAGTGGCCGCTCTGCCAGCCTGTGCAACAGCAAAATGATAATTTTGGAGAAAGAGTGGGGGGTCTGTTCCATCTACTCATATTCCCTTGATGATACAACTTGTTAAAGAGTTCACTAAGGTACGGTAGCTCTGCAAATGGCTCAAATAAACCTCTTTCATATAGTTTCATTTTGAATCTTTCAACTCATTGTTACTCTGTGATGGGAGGTGATGCTAGGCTAATCTAACCTTCACGCTCAATAGGATTCATTACAATCTGTCATCTGTCCTGTTGGGGCTGTCCTGCCCCCACCAGCCCACTGCTCCTTCCTTTTCCTGTACTCCTCAAGTGCTAATCAATAAGTCATCTCTCTCTCTCTCCACTTTCTCCTCCACACTTCTTACTTCTCTGTGATTCACTCTCTGTGTTCTCTGTTCACTTCCTCGCTGTCCTTTCTTGTCTCTGTCATATTCTTGATGCAAAAATGCAGAGAGCTGTGGTTGTCTCATTCTCGTCTTTCTCATCATCCATTCCCTACATTTTCAACTTCCCCCCGTCGCTACAGGCTCACAGTCTATAGTTTGGCTGCATATCCAGAGGCCAGTTTTGTAAAGGTGTTATGAGAAGGAGGCAGAACACCACAGCAACACTGTTCTCCTCCCCACAGGCCATTTGCTCAATGAAGATATCATCACCACCACCGTCATCATCATCCTCTCTTATCTTAACTATGGCTTATTGGAATCATGGTGGAGCGATTCCTTGCCTCTGCTGAAGCTCATTCAAGCGTGTCTTAACCTGTGTGTGTGTGTGTGTGTGTGTGTGTGTGTGTGTGTGTGTGTGTGTCTGTCCATTGCTCTCTGTCTGTGCATGCACTTGTTCATTTGCTTTTGCCTCACTATGCAGACAAACATGCAGGCCATTCTCCTGCTTACATCTCTTGCCAAAATGATAATGTTATTATTATATAATATTTCATTAGTAGCTGTAGATCTGAATTGAATCAACTTTAAAGCTGATGGAGAGTCAGTGAAAGATTTTTTTTTGTCTTCAGTACCCAGACCAACTATAACCTTATATACAGTATCTATATATCTATTATGGCAAGCCGTTTAGGAAAATATTATATATATGGAATGAAAGTCTGAATATATGGAATGAAAGTCTGAATATATGGAATGAAACTTGAATATTTTGAATGAAAGTCTGAATATATGGAATGAAACTTGAATATTTTGAATGAAAGTCTGAATATTTTGAATGAAACTTGAATATATGGAATGAAACTTGAATATATGGAATGAAAGTCTGAATATTTTGAATGACACTTGAATATATGGAATGAAAGTCTGAATATATGGAATGAAACTTGAATATTTTGAATGAAAGTCTGAATATTTTGAATGAAACTTGAATATATGGAATGAAAGTCTGAATATATGGAATGAAAGTCTGAATTTATGGAATGAAACTTGAATATTTTGAATGAAAGTCTGAATATTTTGAATGAAACTTGAATATATGGAATGAAAGTCTGAATATATGGAATGAAAGTCTGAATATATGGAATGAAACTTGAATATTTTGAATGAAACTTGAATATATGGAATGAAACTTGAATATATGGAATGAATCATTCCATAGATTCAAATTTTCATTCCATATATTCAGGTTTCATTCCATAAATTCAGACTTTCATTCCATATATTCATGTTTCATTCCATAAATTCAGACTTTCATTCAAAATATTCAAGTTTCATTCCATATATTCAGACTTTCATTCCATATATTCAGACTTTCATTCAAAGTACTCCAGACTTTCCACATTTTTTTTCCACGGCGCACCGGTGGCCGACTGGATAAGCGCATGTACAACAAAGTAGAGCGGAACTGCGATATCCTGGGTTCGAACCTGGCTTTGCTAGCCTAGTCCTCCTTCCACGCAAAAACTAAAACTAAAAAGCCATTTAACAGGCAGATGACATTTAACCAAAGGGGACATTCAAGCCTCATTTTAATGCAGCTGTCAATCACTGAAGACGTATCTCACATCTTTTATATACTTGACCTGATCACGTTCAGGCACAGATTATTTAATTTTTCCAGCGGGTCCGAGAGGGTCGAGCTCCGTTTTGGTGGATAAATCAACCAGTAAAATTTCTGTGGTGTTCCTGTTATAACTGCAGCGCGAACATTCACGTAGTGGCCTATGATATTTCTATAATAACTGTATCGCGTCTATAGTGAATAGAAAGAATGCGTTTAATCGCGCCGGGGCACAAAATGTAAGAAAAGCTGGCGCCTCCGAATTGTATATGGAAGAAGAAATCCTGCATACTGTTAATACATATTTTAGAGACCTCCCAAAATTTATTGCATCATGTTTTTAGCGGAGTTCATGTGTTATTAGGCTAAGGGAAGATGAGCTCCTCCTGCCTCCCCTGTCGTTCCCACCCTCCAGGTAGACAGTTTGTGTTTTTATTCATTAACCAGCTGCTTTATAGCCGACCTGCACTCCAGTTTGCATTTGGCCCACCAGCATATTCAGACTTTCATTCCATGTAGACTTTCATTCAAGTTTCATTCCATAAATTCAGACTTTCATTCAAAATATTCAAGTTTCATTCCATATATTCAGACTTTCATTCAAAATATTCAAGTTTCATTCCATATATTCAGACTTTCATTCCATATATTCAGACTTTCATTCAAAATATTCGAGTTTCATTCCATATATTCAGACTTTCATTCCATATATTCAGACTTTCATTCAAAATATTCGAGTTTCATTCCATATATTCAGACTTTCATTCAAAATATTCGAGTTTCATTCCATATATTCAGACTTTCATTCCATATATTCAGACTTTCATTCAAAATATTCGAGTTTCATTCCATATATTCAGACTTTCATTCAAAATATTCAAGTTTCATTCCATATATTCAGACTTTCATTCCATATATTCAAGTTTCATTCCATATATTCAGACTTTCATTCCATATATTCAGACTTTCATTCCATATATTCAGACTTTCATTCAAAATATTCGAGTTTCATTCCATATATTCAGACTTTCATTCCATATATTCAAGTTTCATTCCATATATTCAAGTTTCATTCAAAATATTCAGACTTTCATTCAAAATATTCAAGTTTCATTCCATATATTCAGACTTTCATTCCATATATTCAAGTTTCATTCCATATATTCAAGTTTCATTCCATATATTCAAGTTTCATTCCATATATTCAGACTTTCATTCAAAATATTCAAGTTTCATTCCATATATTCAGACTTTCATTCCATATATTCAGACTTTCATTCCATATATATAATATTTTCCTAAACGGCTTGCCATAATCTCTATATATCTATATATCTATATGAAGAGTTCATTTGCAAAAACAGATATCTTCATTTCAATTTATTAAAACTTTTTAAACTTTTTTGAATTTTATTAAAATTTACTTTATATTTATTTCTATTTTTTATATGTTTATTTTGCTTGGCATAATGTTTATTATCCTAAATCATGCTTTGTGTGTGTGTGTGTGTGTGTGTGTGTATATATATATGTGTGTGTGTACTCCAAGCAGTATCAGTGAAAAAGATGTATTCATTTTAAGAATGGTTTTTATCTGTTTTTGCAAACGAACTCTTCATATAGATATATAGATTTTTTTTGTTTGTTTGTTTTTTGTTTTTGTTTTTTCTCTCTTGTCAAGCATCAGATGAAGGTCATGATATGTCAGTTTTGGCCGTGTTAGACGAGTGTAGTTTTAGATGATGTATTGCAATCACTGCTTAAAAATATTTGAATTGATTGCATAACAAAGAGGGCATTTTTACACTGGCACTCTTATCCAAACTGATTTGTAGGACAACAATAGTGGGACAGCTGTGTGGCATTCAGACAGTCCCATACAAGAGAGCAATATATAAAGACAGAGCGGGCCAACACAGCACTGCCAAACCAGTTGAATAACTGAAAACCATTCCAGCATAATATACAATCCTTAGCAGTTAAATACTATATAGGTACAACAATGAAAGTGAGTATTTATTTATTTATTTATTTTTATTTGGTACATGAGCTAGTCTGTAACTTTGTTATTGTGGAATTTAAGATTAACTTCACCCTTGCCAAAAATGTAATTAGAATCCTAAAATATGAAACATTGGAACCCATCATGTGTTTGAATTCTGCTTATGATGTAAATCATCCTCTCTTTCACTGATCTTAACTTTCCAGTGCATATGAATACACCAGAAATGTTTCAAGAAATTTTTACATACACTATATTACCAAAAGTATTCGCTCACCCATCCAAATGATCAGAATCAGGTGTCCTAATCACTTGGCCTGGCCACAGGTGTATAAAATCAAGCACTCAGGCATGCAGACTGTGAAACAAGACATTTGTGAAAGAATGGGCCGCTCTCAGGAGCTCAGTGAATTCCAGCGTGGAACTGTCATAGGATGCCACCTGTGCAACAAATCCAGTCGTGAAATTTCCTCGCTCCTAAATATTCCACAGTCAACTGTCAGCTCTATTATAACAAAATGGAAGCGCTTGGGAACAACAGCAACTCAGCCACGAAGTGGTAGGCCACGTAAAGTGACGGAGAGGGGGCAGCGGATGCTGAAGCGCATAGTGCAAAGAGGTCGCCGACTTTCTGCACAGTCAATTGCTACAGAGCTACAAACTTCATGTGACCTTCAGATTAGCCCAAGTACAGTACGCAGAGAGCTTCATGGAATGGGTTTCCATGGCCGAGCAGCTGCAGCCAAGCCACACATCACCAAGTGCAATGCAAAGCGTCGGATGCAATGGTGTAAAGCACGCCGCCACTGGCCTCTAGAGCAGTGGAGACGCGTTCTCTGGAGTGATGAATCACGCTTTTCCATCTGGCAATCTGATGGACGAGTCTGGGTTTGGAGGTTGCCAGGAGAACGGTACATTTCAGACTGCATTGTGCCGACTGTGAAATTTGGTGGAGGAGGAATTATGGTGTGGGGTTGTTTTTCAGGAGCTGGGCTTGGCCCCTTAGTTCCAGTGAAAGGAACTTTGAATGCTTCAGGATACCAAAACATTTTGGACAATTCCACGCTCCCAACCTTGTGGGAACAGTTTGGAGCGGGCCCCTTCCTCTTCCAACATGACTGTGCACCAGTGCACAAAGCAAGGTCCATAAAGACATGGATGACAGAGTCTGGTGTGGATGAACTTGACTGGCCTGCACAGAGTCCTGACCTGAACCCGATAGAACACCTTTGGGATGAATTAGAGCGGAGACTGAGAGCCAGGCCTTCTCGACCAACATCAGTCTGTGACCTCACCAATGCGCTTTTGGAAGAATGGTCAAAAATTCCTATAAACACTCTCCTCAACCTTGTGGACAGTCTTCCCAGAAGAGTTGAAGCTGTAATAGCTGCAAAAGGTGGACCGACATCATATTGAACTCTATGGGTTAGGAATGGGATGGCACTTCAGTTCATAGTATGAGTAAAGGCAGGTGAGCGAATACTTTTGGTAATATAGTGTACATCGCTCTCAACCTTCTACGGCTGTCTTTCCCTTCCTCTCCCATTCATATTCTCTAAAATCCCAGCAAAGACCTCCCTTTCCTATTTTCCTGTAGTCCAGGCCTTATAATCCCCTCCACAGAGGAGGGAATATGACTCAATCAGGGAAAGCCCTGGAGCAAAGCCGGAAACTGAGATGGGATATTGGGAAAACTGTGTTGTGAGGCAGGTGTCAAGAATGAACTGTGAACACTCAATTCAAGAATAGCCTGAGCCCACTACACACATATGCACACACACACACACACACACACGCACACCTTGCCAAAGACAGTAGTTTTTTGATAGTGAACACAGTGAACACAGTAGCTCTGCCATCCTGCTGTGTGTGACAGATGGCTTTAAACATGCTCTCTAGCTGTGTGTATATGTGCGTGTGTGTGTGTCTGTGGCATGTTTCCTCTCCGCTTGTCTTTTTTATTCACTGCCTCTGCCTCTGTTTGCCGCAGGCCTGTCACCTTCAACATGATTCACACTGCGATGGGAGGGGGAGGGGGAGATGAAAGTGACATCGCCTGCGGTCTAATCACATCTGTGGCAGAGTTCAAAAGGTGAGGGGTTAAGTGTCAGAGGGTTAAGGTTTGGGGTCATAGTGTGACAGGTCATATCATGTTATACATGGCGCATAAGAACTCCATTACACAGGACATGGGACCTTGTGGTGCTGTTGGCACTGATAAAAAAGCCCCAAATTCATTTCCTTTCTCGAGGTATTGTTTTTGAGAGAGTATTTAGCGTGAGGCTCAGTGAGTGTTAAGTTGGGCATCAATCTTATTTCTGAAAGGACATACCAGTGACAGTGTTCATTTGAATGTGTGTGTTTGTGTGTGTGTATGCGAGTGTGTGTGTGTGTGTGTGTGTTGGCAGGCCAGGCACGTTAGTGAGTAAACAAATCAGGGGAGACTTGGGTCTCTCCTTTGTCGTAAATCATATTGAAAATGCTTAGTCACTAAGACACACACACACACACACACACACACACACACACACACACACACACACACACACACACACTTCAGCTGCTCAACAAATCAGATGTCAAAAAGATGTTTATGGACCTAAATTAACACAAATTGGCTGGGACATTACTTTTTAAATAACATTGTTCGTGTATATGTGTGCATGTGTATGCGAGTGTGAGAGCACTTGAGCAAACAAGAAAACCTGAGAGAACTGCACATACACCCATACATATTTACAAGTCTTTCAAGGCCACTGAAAATGTAAAAAAAAAAATGGTAAAATGAGATAAAGTAGCTCAACATCTGTCGTACACAACCCATGTCATCTTTCATTACTTGTCAGCCGTGTCTGTCCCTCACCTCACTCATTCTTCATGATGCTTAGAAAAATATGGCTATGGACTGTACAGTCATCAAGGTCCTTGTCATTCTTTTGTTGTCAGTAGGTCTGGATAAACTTCAGAACAAATCTAAAAAAGTTTCTCTGAATGATAGCTGAACCCCAGGGTCATGCCTTTGAAAATTAATCTAAATTAAAGCATGACATGATGTCATATTTATGTAAAGTATTTATACATTTAAATGCTTATCAGCTCCATAAACAGTGCATTCAGTGCTTACACTCTGCTGAAGTCACAGGGCACTAAGAGGTGGCTGCAGTTTCAGGATAAGATATTTCTTCTTTTTTTCCCCCTGGCATATGCTAACTGTTCAGAAATAGGGATTAACTGAAGTTACATGGTCATGAAATCAACAATCAGCAATAAGCAAGCTAGTCAGCCACTTCAGTGCATTAGTGATAGATGATCACAATGAAAGTCAAACACAAATGTCCATATTTGTGATATAGGAATCTGTAGCTGGGCTGACCTCATGTTCCTCATGGGCTGAAAAACTACTTTTTGATAACACATCATCATGACCTATGGCTTTACTACATCATGTGACCTGAACAACCACTGAAACGAATCAGAACAATTATACAGGACCCACAAAAGGGAAAAAAATACTACACTAGACACAAATTCTTATAGAAAGTGACAAAAGGAGAGATGAGAGGAAGGAAAACAACTAGGGCAAAGAAACAATAACCAATAAAACAAACCAATAAAATTGGTTTGGTAGGAGTGTATGATGACAAACTGAAAAACAAAAACAAACAAACAAACAAAAAATGGCATACTTTTAATGTGTGGTCCCACCTCTTAATAGCTACTTATGTGTATATTTTAGAGCACTATTTCTTCCTAAATGCTGTAAATCTATACTCTGGAAACATGTACAACTACACTGCCAGTATTTGCTAAGAAAAGGCCTGTAAAATGCCTAAAACTTTCAGCAGTGTCCCATAATTTGCAATAAACTCCTTGTTTAACATGCTGAATATTGTTTATGTGGTTCTCACTGCTGTTGAACTGTTCACTGAGCCTGTGCTGCTGGTGGAGCTGTCCATGGTGCTGAAGAGTTTCAAATTATGCCACCTGGAATCTGGAATTAAAACATGCTGGATGTAAGTTCAAGCTTTCAGATGAGGAAAACCACCTGGGAGAACACGTTTTACCAGCATTCATGCTGGCAAAAATACTCACCACTAATGCTTGGAACACACGTTTGTGTTGGATGTAATCTGTATGCACATTTCAAAGATATATTTCCATTGACTTTTCTTTTGGCCATCAATCGGGAAGTGGAGAAATTACATCAATTAGTCAGATTAACTATGTTTATAAAAGATGGAACCTGGCACACAACAGTACAACATGATTACATCATTTGAGATTCCCACCCTGAGCATCAGAGGAAAATGACTGCCATGTGTATATGGTCAATGGTTCTTGCTGCACTGGAGCTGTCCATGGTGCTGATCTGCTTCAACATCAGGACTGTCCTTGCTTCAGGATTTCTGTCTCAAGGTATTTACATATTTGGGCAGATTGTTGGTACCCACCTCTGAATGTGGACTAGAATGAAATTGATTCCTCTTGAAAACAGGAATCTAGTGATCACATCATGCAAAGTGATGCACGGTTTTCATGACATTCAGTTCTCAAGTGTAAAACTGGCCTTGGTATTTAATAGTCACCCACTTAATAGAGACACATGCAAGTCAAATGGAGCATTGAGGTCAGCAGATGAAGATGATATGTGGGAAATACTAATGGCGATACCATAATACACTTATTTTCCTTACCTCTGAAGCTACTGAGGCTAAGAGAGTTGAAATGGGTTTCAGTTAGTGGTCTAAGCAAAATCTATGTCAAAGAGAGCCACAGGTTCCTTTAGCAGTTCAGATGAAGTGGTGCTGTTTAAATCCCCTTCACTGTGAGACACAGAGAGAGAGAGAGAGAGAGAGAGAGAGAGCAAGAGAGAGAGCATGTTAATGTGTGTGCATCAGTGTGTGAGCATGCACACTGATGTGAATCTATTACTGTTTCTCTCCCTCCATCTCCCTTAAATAAAAAGACTGTGGTTGAACTAGATGCGAGGTGTATGTATGTGTGTGTGTGTGTGTGTGGGAGAGAGAGAGAAAGAGTGAGGGTGCTTGTGTGTGTACACTTTCCCTCCTCCTCAACTCCTCTTGCTATCGCTGCAGTGAAAATGAGTCGTCACTTCTCATTCAGCGGTGCCTGGTTAAATAAAGGGGTGCACAGCCAGCTATCAGCTGCTGAATGACAATGTCACTAATGTGTGTGCTGTCACTCAGCACCGAAGCTTTGAATGGTACTACCTAGACCTCTGCAACACACAGTTACTTATAACCCATCATTTTGTTGCAATGATGAATAAGAGATAGTGGGAGTATTAAAGAGGAGCAGTACGGTCATGAGTCTTGTGTGGGCGGGAAGGTAGAGAGGGGGATGAGGCAAAAAGAGGGGGGAGGAAAAGGTGCGTGTAGAGCAAGAGCATGAGTGAGAGTAAATGAGAGCGCAGTCACATCACAAAAGACTATGAATAACAGAAGGCAGGGAAAAATGCAAGGAAAAAGTGGCAAAACATAATTGTATGAAAAGACAAAGTGAGCGCGGGAGCACAGGAACCAAGGGGGTTCATTATCTGTTGAAAGTAGCAAAGGCAGCCTGGAGAAGAAAAGAGGCAACATCAGGGACGGTCTATGTAGGATGAAGGGAGGCTTTGGCGTATTCTATCTCGAGGCCATGTGTCAGTCAAGCTCACGCATGTCATTCATCCCGCCTACACCCCTACACTTCTCGTCTTTGAGATTAGAAACAAGATGTATCGCATCTGTGTGTGAACATCCCTTTGGGCACTGGGTCCCATGCAGGTGAAGGTGCTGCACCAAACGAGTCAGGTAATAACGGGAATCCTTTGCTGTGTTGTCGCTGTGTGTGAGTGTGTGTATTAACAGAGTCTTGTAGAAAATAAAAACGACAGGAAGCTAAAAAAGAAAGAATAGGGAGGAGGGGGAGAAAAGGAAGACAGGGAATGAGAGTGGTGCTGAGAAAAGCTGCAAGGAAAAAAGAGAGCACAGAGGGGGAATGTGGAAGAAAGCAAATAAATGAGCAGGGAAGGAGGAATAATTCAGTAATAGAGAAGGTTTAATAGAGCGAGAGGTGGTCAGCTTTCCCATAGGGGAACACACACTCGCACACACACAGTGGAGAGAGGATAAACATGTTCGGATGCTCCGTCTCATAATGGGAAACAAACTTGTTAACCACACACTGCCTCAGCACTGAAAATCTATAATACACATTTCCTTTCCCTGGACTTGCATGTGGGGCAGCATTCAGCCTGTGTGTGTGTGTGTGTGTGTGTGTGTGTGAGAGAGAGAGAGAGAGAGAGAGAGAGAGAGAGAGAGAGAGAGAGAGAATGTGTGTGTGTGTGCGAGCGACTGTGCTGCTGAGAGTGTGTTTAAACTGTGTGTCCCTAATGTGAAATCCCTGTCCTGGGAAACATTCTCAGCAGCACTTTGTTGTGATGTGCATATGTGTGTGTGTTTGTGTGTGTGTGTGTGTGTGTGTGTGTGTGTGTGTTTCTGTGTGTGCGCATATATGTGCATGTGTGTATGTTCACTACGGTATTTGTAGGACCAGAGCGACCAATTAGAGATCCTCTGTGGTACAAGACTCTTTGCAGAGAGATGGGATGTAGCACATTTTACACACTCACACATAACCTCCCTGCCCATGCACATATTCGAGATAAACACCTGGTACATTACAGTGATACAGTGTGTACCTTTGTGTGTGTGTGTGTGTGTGTGTGTGTGCGTGTGTGCATCTTAGATCCCCACAATTTCCCTCCATGGAGGCCTTTTTTCAGTACACCGTGACCTCTTTCATGCTTCCATTATCTCTCTGTCTTTCTTCCTCTTTTCCTCTCTTTTCATTGTATTCCTTCTCCTCATCCTCCCCCTCCTCTCCCTCTCTAACCCTCTGCTTCTCTGTCTCAGTCTCCTACCTCTTTTTCTTTGCACTGATATTTACTCTGGTGTGCATAGGCCCAGACTCTTTGGCCTTGGTTAAGGTTCTTCAGCTGTATTATCTCATCATTGATATTCTCAGAAATGTCTCTTGGCGTATGACCAAAAACAAAAGTAGTCAGAAAACCTGTAATTATTCTCTTTCTTATTCAAACACCATGTCTGTTTGTCTTTTTCCTGTCATCATCTGAATAGACTGTCACAATACCAGGATTGTAAGTATGCCTTTGTGAAATCTGCTCTCCGTTTCCAACATCACTGCACCTGCATGAAGGAGTGCTCTAGCTTTAGCTTATTACAGTCAATTGGATGTCATAACAGTATAGGCTGCATAGAGCTGGTGGGGTCAGGAATCGGTCTTCATTGGTATGTGTGTGTGTGTCTGTGTGTGTGTGGGTATAAATGGACTTGGCTAACGGGTTGGTTGGCAAGCTAGTTAGCTTTATAAGCTGCAATATTATACTGGATAATTGTGGCAGAATGCGCTGACAGGGGATAGAGACAAGGGAAAAAGTGTAGGTGTGTGTGTGTGTGTGTGTATGCACACACATGCATGTGTATGTGTGAGTAAGAGTTCGACAGACGCAGTATGATTAGGCTGCAGTTCCTGCTAGCTGTTTATCCCCATTACTGCTGCCAAGGAGCTTACCAGCTAAATTGGGCAAATTCTGGTCCCCAAAACAAATTACTCGCTCTATTTGAGGAGGGAAATCAAATTAAGAAATTAGCACAGACCTAGCACTGTACCCCAGCCAGTAATAGTATTAGCTCTGACTTTAGATTTCACTGTTATTCCATCAAATGAGTTGATAGATGCCGCTTGGATTATGAAGCATATGGATTACTTTTTCTGTGCCAGCCGACTGTAAGTATACGTTTGGCATGAAACATTAATAGTATGGCTGGATCTATAGAATAGTAAATGTCTCAGTGCAAAAGAAATGAGCTAATGTGTCCCAGATATTGTATCAGATCTCCACCTTGAAGAGGAATTGTTTGGAAAATCCTACATCACTAATGCAGGACAGATGCAGCATGAGTGAACGCCAAGGATGCCACAACACTGTACTGATGTATGTATGTATGTATCTACAGATGACCACAACAATAGCTGTTAAAAAAAAGAGAGAGAGAGAGAGAAAGAGAGAGAGAGAGAGAGAGAGAGACTGACTGAACAATTAAGGAAATCACTGGCTTAAGAAGCAAACCAATCTTAAACTTTCCTTAAACCAATAAACATCGGTCCTCTATACAAGTAGTGCAATCTAATTACAGTTTCTCTTTTGTTTTCTCAGTGTTAACAGCCTACTAACCTTGATATTGATCATTAGCAGAGCTACACTACATGGCTGTTGAGGGGATTTCTTAGATCACATGTTATATCATCACAATCTGGATTTATTTGTGAGGGATGACACTGCTTTGGCTACGGTCGACATCCAATCTTTTGCTTTGAAGCCGCATAAATGTGGATAGTAACAGTCACAGTATACAAATAATGTAAAACCATCCTTAAACTTAAAGCAACACTAGCATCTTTGCCTTAAAATAACAGTAACAGTTTCTCAGCATCATTTTAATGCTACACTGACGGTGGCCTCTGTCGTGGCCACCGTGCGCTCTGAAAGCCTGTTCCTGCACTCTGGACGTTTGGTGGAGCTTGTTGGACAGGATGTTATGCTTTACGTCACACAAGCAGTATTTCAGCAAAGCCAAGACTTTATGTCATTCTTTTTTGTTATTTGTTTTGTTATGTTAGTGTCATCTCTGGCGTAACAACTATTAAAAATAAGCAGTATTGCATTCATGTAAAATCCTGTAATACTCTAACTTTGTCCATCGACATGCTATTTGGCTTCTGGCGTATTCTTCGTTGGTTCCTAGTCCTCCAGCTTGTAAACAAATGCACATGTTCTGGAGTTTACAACAGAGGTGGAAGAGGGAATTGCTGCGATGAAAAAAAAAAAAAAATCACTTCCAGTTTTATCCATGGCAATTTTTTTTTTTTTTTTTTTCCTGAATCTCAATTATTGCCTTATACAAAGTGGTACCTCCACAAATATACGGAGATGTATTAAAGAGAGAGAGAGAGAGAGAGAGAGAGAGAAAGAGAGAGAGAGAGAGAGAGAGAGAGAGAGAGAGATTTTGATTTTTGAAGCAACTTTATTTACTTCATTCAAGCAAAAGACAAGTTATATCACTCAATTAAAACACATAAATAAAATTTAAAAAATGATCAGATCAACTGATCTGAGAATATCAGAGTGTTGTCAGCCACAGTGCATATCACACGTCCATATGTCCATACCATTCTAAAATGGTTCAAGTCTTTCATCTCTGTAAAATACTTAAAATCAATCAGAACTCTGGCTTTAACCATTCTGCTGAACAGTAAGACCAGATCAGTGTCCACACTGTCCTCCACCTTCCTCCTCCTGCTCACATACACAGCCATCTTTGATTGTCCCAGGATAAAATTCAACAATTGACATTTATGTTTGGAGGCCTTCCTGTACTTAAAACCAAAGATGAAAGTCTGGATAGAAAAGGTCTCTCCGGCCTTCTGAAACAGATTGTCCAACAGAGATAAAAGAGGAAAAAGACGAGGACATTCAGAAAAACAATGAAACACCGTCTCTACAGCACCACAGAAGGGACATTGTTTGGAGACTGCAGGGTTCAGGATGGAGATAAAAGCATTAACTGCTAAAATCCCATGCACCAGTCTCCACTGTAGGTCAGCCACCCTTTTAGTGAGCGGAGGTTTGTAGAAGCTTCTCCACTCAGGCTGGACCTCCTCGCCTGAGCCCAGATGAGCTCTCCAAGGGGAATCAGGCCGATGTTGCAGCTTCTGTCTGTTCAGACACTCTACCATCAGAGCAGACAGAGCCTTGCCTTTGGCCTCCTGCAAGTTGACCTCACACTGTCTCTGATCCTCTGTCCAACAAGGACAAACACTGAAAAGAGGAAAAGAATCATTACAGCAAGGAACAGTCACACCGACACCGAAGTTTTTCAGCAGGAGGCGCTCCTCTCCCACCAGACAGCTCCTCCAGTGCTCCAGCAGTCTGCCCACAATCCTCTCCGACCTTCCTCCCAAAGCAGCTGTCAGGTCCGTTGCATCTTTTAGGTCAGGTCCAGTTAAGGGCAGCACATCTCCCAGCGTCAAAATCCCAGCTCTGCATAACGCCTCAGTGACCGCTCCTCCTGCCCAGCAGGGGGTGCTCAGGTGTCCTCCATGGACCAGCGGCTCCTTCAGCAGCCAGAACAGAGAGTCTTGTCGACCTCTCTGCTTCAGCAGCAGCTTCCACACAGTGAAAAGACCTCGATAAAAAACAGGCAGGTTATGAAGCCTCACAGTCTTAAAATCCATTAAAAACACAGACTCCTGTAATCCCAGGCTACCGACTCGCTGCAGGACCAGCTGAGCCAGAGGCCTCCACACCAGGTCCTTCGGTCCATACAGCAGCCTCTGGATGAACTGGAGCCTGAACACAGCACCCCTGCTGGCCAGGTGCACCAGTCCCTGTCCTCCCTGCTCCTTAGGAAGGAAAAGAAGAGCCTGTGGAAGCCAGTGCAATCTGTCCCAAATAAAATCCACCAGAGCTGCCTGGATCTGTGAAAGCAAATTTGGGGGGGGGTCAACACAGGCCAGCTTATGCCACAAGGAGGAGGACACCAAATTATTAACAACAAGTGTCCGTCCCCTGAATGACATGCTCGGCAAGAGCCACCTCCACCTTTTCAGTCTGCCCTGTATGGATTCTAAAACACCCTCCCAGTTCTTCTTTAAAAACAGTTCATCCCCTAAAAACACACCCAGATACTTGATCCCACCCGTCTTCCAGCACAGCCCTCCTGGTAAAGTCAGTCCATTAAGAGAGTCTTTTCGCACTGTCACAGCTTCACTTTTCATCCAATTAATTTTAGCAGAAGACAGTTTGTTAAAAAACACTACATTTTTCTCCAAAATAGAAATATCCCTCTGTGTATTTACCATTACCATTACATCATCAGCATATGCTGACAACTTTATGGCTGCAGGGCATCCCGGAAAAAACACTCCTGTCATCTCTTTTCTAAGTTTGTGTAACAGGGGTTCAATAGCCAAAGCATATAACATCCCTGACAGTGAACATCCCTGTCGCACTCCCCTCTGAACTGTGAAAGGTGCAGCCAGACCACCGTTTATCTTAAGTATACTCACAACATCACTATACAGTACCTTTATCCTGGCTATGAAACCAGGGCTGAACCCAAAAGCACCGAGCGTCTTCCACAGGTATTGGTGTTCAACCCGGTCAAAAGCCTTCTCCTGGTCTATGGAAATAAGACCAGTATCCACCGCCAATGAGCTGGAGAGTTCCAAAACATGCCGAATTAAAGTGACATTGTCACTTATCATCCTGCCGGGCACACAGTAAGTCTGGTCCACATGAATGACCTCAGCCATCACCTCCCTAAGTCTCAACGCTAGCGCCTTGGATAGGATCTTATAGTCCCCACACAGTAAAGATACTGGCCTCCAGTTTTTCAGGTTCTGTAGATCACCCTTCTTGGGGAGCAAAGTGATCACCGCTCTCCTGCAGCTCAAGGGCAGTTGGCCAGTAGTAAAACTGGCCTGGAAGACCTCCAGCATGTCTTTACCAATCAGTGGCCAGAAAACTTTATAAAAGTCCACAGGGAGACCATCAATGCCCGGAGCCTTACCATTTGCCAGACTCATGAGGGCCACCTGAAGTTCTTCAAGTGTCAGTTCTGCCTCCAGTTGTAAGTTGGATGAAGTCTCAACGTGTGGTAGGTCTGACAGGAAAGATGTCTGCAACTCTGGGTCCTCCTCCAGTTCACTTTTGAACAAGTCTTTATAAAACTGTGTGGCATACCTCCGAATTGCAGGGGCTTCAGTGTATGTGGAGCCATCATCAGAACGCAGGCAGTGGATGATCTTTCTTTGACCGTTCTTGCGCTCAAGTCCAAAGAAAAACTGTGAAGGGGCGTCCATCAGGGAGGCGTTGAGGAAACGTGAGCGGACCAGAGCTCCCTGTGCAGTGACGCCCAGCAGGTTGGCTAATGCAGCCTTTTTACTTTTAAGAGCTTCAACATGCTCTTGATTTCCTGTACAGCTTAAAATCGTCTGTACCTCAGTCTCCAATTCCTGAAGGGATCTGGTAATGTATTTGGTGACGTTGTGAGTATACTGTTGGCAAAACTGTTTAATAACAGTCTTACCAAAATCCCACCATCGCTGCACTGAGGAGAAGGTGGACTTTTTTCCTCTGTGTGAGATCCATAAATAATTAAAAGCTTCTCTAAAAGATTGGTCTGATAAAAGGGAAGTGTTAAAATGCCAATATGCACTGGAGGTTTTCACATTTGGAATATAAAAGCAGCACTGAACCAAAGAGTGATCAGACACACCAACTGGGACAATGTGACAACTTTTAAAAATACTAAAATGATGTGTAAAACAATAAAAACGGTCCAGCCTGGCCAGCGACAGTAAATTGTCTCTACAGTGAGTCCAGGTGTACTGTTTACTCTTACTGTTAAAACCTCTCCACACATCCTTCAGTTCATGGGTCTCAATAAGCCGTCTAAGCCGGACTGAGGAAGCAGGATGAGGCTCCAGGTGATTCCTATCTAACTTATCATCCTCAGTGCAGTTAAAATCACCCCCCAAGAATAAATATTCATCGGCACAGGCATGTACAACATCACATAAAACATTTAAAAAATTCATCTTTTCTGTTCTTGAAACTGGAGCATAAATACAAACAAAAACCATTTTAACATTTTCATACAAGGCAGTGACTCTTAATATATGTCCAGGCATGACATCCTGCACCTCCACAGAGCGAGGACTAAAAGCTCTGGAGAAGAGAATTCCTACCCCAGCACTATTGAACTGTTTGTGGCTTAGGAAAACCTCCCCTGGCCACTCTCTTTTCCAATCCCCCTCGTTCTCAGAGTCACTGTGAGTTTCCTGCATAAAAATTATATCCAGCTTCTTGAGCTCAAACAGCTTAAAAACTGAAGCACGCTTTAAATCACTGCGTGCTCCATTTAAATTAAGAGACCCAATGTTTATATTGTTCATAGAATAATTAAAAGCTGTTGCACTAACAAAAACATATAAGGCAATTAGAAATAGGGTGAGCTTAATCATCATCAGCATCTAAAAGGAGAGTGTCTTTGGCTTTAGTTACTAGTTTTTTAAGTCTATACACTTCCTGCTCGGTAAAAGCATCTTCTTTCCTGAGCCGATTCACAGACTTAATAAAACCAAGAAGATCAGGAAAAAAATGTTCCACCTTCACAGCCCTCTGACCCTTAGTATCAGCCAAAAACTTTTTTATTTTTTCAACAGAGTAAGAAAGGATGCGCTCTTCCTGAGAAATGGTCATCTCTCCCTCTTCCTCCTCCTCCTCCTCTTCTCCATCCCCTCCCTCATCCTCATCCTCAGCAGAGGCAGACTGCACCATCCTCTTTGTTTTAACCTCACTCTGCTGCTTCCCCCCCGTTCTTTTTTTCCTCTTACCCACTTTCATTGTTAGACAGATGTCATCACATACATCCTCCATCAAGATGTCATTTAAAAAACTATCAGCATTGGTGTGCCCTTCCTCATTTTTTCCTCCTCCCATCACTGAAATTTTACCCCCGTTACCCTCAGCAACAATTTGCTGCGATGCATCAGGTGAAAGAAACTCACTTGTACACTCCACCACTTCATCCACCACCTCCGGGAGACCCGGTCCCGATCCCCCGGCCTCTACCGCCGGCGGGATCGCTCCCGAGCCCCCGGCCTCCTCCGCCGGCGGGATCGCTCCCGAGCCCCCGGCCTCCTCCGCCGGCGGGATCGCTCCCGAGCCCCCGGCCTCCACCGCCGGCGGGATCGCTCCCGAGCCCCCGGCCTCCTCCGCCGGCGGGATCGCTCCCGATCCCCCGGCCTCCACCGCCGGCGGGATCGCTCCCGAGCCCCCGGCCTCCTCCGCCGGCGGGATCGCTCCCGAGCCCCCGGCCTCCTCCGCCGGCGGGATCGCTCCCGAGCCCCCGGCCTCCTCCGCCGGCGGGATCGCTCCCGATCCCCCGGCTTCCACCGCCGGCGGGATCGCTCCCGAGCCTCCGGCCTCCTGCCTGGCTACAGGACAAGCCCGAGCCAGGTGCCCCTCTGCCCCACACCTAAAACACTTCATGTTATCAGATGATACAAAAACTACATAATTATAGCCTTCAACGTTAAAAGTCAAGGTCAAATTTAAGTGGGAATCAGTGTCTTTTGGGATCATATAAACTTGTCTTCTATGGCAGACAACATGTTTCAACTTCGGGGATTTACAGCCCAGCAACACCATCTTTATAGGGGACACCAGCTGTCCGTATCTGGACAGTGCGGTGGATAGATCCTCATTTTTAATAAAAGGTGGAGCATTAGAAATTATTACCTTTTTTGCAGGAGTCGATAAAGGAAATACTGGAGTGAAAGTTTCATTGATCACAACTCCACTTTCAACCACCTGCTCCACTTTCCTGACATCATCTAAGAATATGACGACCGCACTATTCATACGAGAGGCCGACTTCACACTATCATATCCGACCACCTCTCCCACAGCCAGGGCGACCTCCTCCACGGTGTACGAAGACCCGGCACCCACCTTGATGCCGTGTCTCCGCGACAACCGGGAGAAATCACCGCTGCTGACTCCCATAGTGGCGTGTGAGACGCCAACCATCCAAACAAAGGATGGCCGGCAAAACTCACAAAAACACCCTAAAACCTCACCAAAAACTAAAATAAAAACCACCAACACTTAAACAGAACTCTATACTAAACAACTACATTAATGAAAATAAGAAAAAAGATAGAAAAAGATAGAAAAACAACCAATCACTCTCACACCGCTCAGCACGCTCCACGCTCACTCGAGAGAGAGAGAGAGAGAGAGAGAGAGAGAGAGAGAGAGAGAGAGAGAGAGAGATTACTTATTATTATCTGTATTATTTTATGTATATCACTACTGTTTGTTACATGTCTGTCCAAAAATGCTTTGGCAATATTGTATGTACTACAGTCATGCCAATAAAGCTTATTGAATTGAATTGAATTGAATTTAATTGAGAAAGAGAGAAAGAGAGAGAGAGAGAGAGAGAGAGAGAGAGAGAGAGAGAGAGAGAGAGGAAGGGAGGCAAGAGGGATGATTGAATGGTACAGAGAAAAAACAAGAGTGACAGAGACTGAGAGTGAGAAAATTAAAAGGAAAAAAGGAGGCAATGAGAGAAGGCATTTGACTGGGTTGGGAGGAAGGAGGGGGAAGAGAGACAGCGAATGAGCAGCAGGAAACAAAAAGGTGATGCCACATTATACCGTCAGATAGGGATGCAAACAAAAAAGGGAAGTATAAGCAACACAGAGAGAAGACACAGAGAGAGAGAGAGAGTAAGAGAAGAAATGCCACTCTCTTCTTCTTCCCATTCCTTTTCTTTTTCCCCTCCACCACCTACACTTTCGCTCTCTGTCTACCCATCGCTCCCCTCCCCCTGTGGCCCTGCCTGTTTCTCCCAGTGCACTCTCACCTGAGCAAGATTAATCGTTTCGGTTGAATCACATTACCTCACAGCCCAAGTCTGAACTCCCCGTATACACACAGGAGATGGATGGAGGGAGAGACAGCAAGACAGGGAGACAGAGAGAGAGACAGGGAGACAGAGAGAGAGAAGGAGACAGGGAGAGTTGGAGGCTAGTGGGGGTTTGGGTGGAGTGGGGTGAGGTGGAGAGTGAGGGAGAGCTGAATGCATGGATGGTCTGCTCATTAAGCTCATCACATTATTTTAGCCCTGCGCTTTATTACACTTAACTGGGACACTGGGCACTCAGTCAAACAGACGCGTGCACACACACACACACGCACGCACACACACACACACACACACACACACACACACACACACACAAACACACGCCTGCATGTGCATTGGACCGGAATTGCAGGTTTACCGCGGTGTGTTTGCGACAAAGCATGTTTAATTTGAGCGAGACGATGATTCATGGCCTCTTATGACAATGCTTCATCATCCAATAGCACCGGTGGCAGGGCGAGGGGGTTGAGGTGGGCAGGAAAACTGTTGCTAACGGGATGCTAATCATCCTATAACCTGGAAAATGGGCTAACAGGCACAACCCCGTATGCAAATGAGCATGTGTGTGTACATGTGCACAGGCCTGTGTGACTTGTGTGTGTGTATGAGTGCTTGTGTGTTTGTGAATATTGATCTATTGCTATGTGCTCCATCACCCTGCCACGCATAATAAGGAAGAATGGGACACTAAGCAGATGCTCTCCCTCTGCTGATTTATAAAACGTATGCACTGGAGTAAACACCTCAATCATTGCAAAGGGGCGACACTCGGGAGAGCTAATAAAATTTACATGCTATAAGGACAATACATTTTTAATTCCTCTACGCATGCCCTACTTACCTGTATACATGGCGAAGAGATGTTTTTTTAATCTTAGAAAAGGTGTGAATGAATTCAGGCATAATCTCGTCTCGGGAAAAGGAAAATCAATGTGTAGGCTAAGTGGGGTTATTCGACACAGCTCAGACTGAGCTAGGCGAGACTTTGATATGAATGAGTCTGTCAGCAGGTTACATTTTGGTTTTCACCCACTGAAAGAGGAACTGGATGGTAATAAAGTCTTCCCCTTGCCTTTTCAACCCTTCGGAGACCCAAAGAGTGTTTTCGTTCTTATCAGCTGGGTGTAAATGGGAAGTATAGTGTCTATTTTAAGGCATTTTCATGTACTCCAGTAGTGCCTCCTCCCTTGCTCTGGGAATAGGTTCTAAAAATTCTGTCCAGCACGAAAATAAGCCTGCATCAAACAGATTTGGCTAATTTGTGTTTGTTTTTAACCTGCTTGGAGCGCTACATTGATGGAGGTTACCACATCAGGACATTTCAGATAAGCTGTCAGTCATAGAAACTTACACTGAAGTGACTTCCAGGCAGCTAAAAAATAAACACAAACAATTCTTTGCAAATGTGGCTTGACCCCAGCCCGACCTCAGCCTCTGTTGTGTGCTCTTAGGTATTCTTTAGTCCCCCACCAAAAAACAAACAACGGAAACAAAAACAAAATTGGTGATGTTGCCACCTGATGCCACAGAAACAGCAATGGCAGTTTTAAACTGCTGTGTGTTGTGTATTCAACATCAACAGCATCAAACTCGCCAAATTATGTGTGTGAGAGTGTGTGTGGAGAACTGTGTGTAGGGTCATGCGGGACAGGCCTCAGGGTTGACCCCAGGGCTGTGTGTGTGTGTGTGTGTGTGTGTGTGTGTGTGTGTGTGTGTGTGTGTGTGTGTGTGTGTGTGTGTGTGTGTGTGCGCGCGTGCACACACTTCATTTGAAGAAGATTAGGACAATGTCAGTTATTTTGGTTAGACAGTTACTGTCCCATGTCCAAACACTACTCTCTCTTCAGAGACACACACACAGTTTTGTCTATGATATTTTTTTGTTTGTCTTTCTCACCCCTTATTTTTTATCTCTCCCTTTTCATCCCTTCCCTGTCTTGCCCTTGACTATTTTTGGTATTTTTGGCTGTCATTCATTTTCATTTGATTTTTACCCATCTGTAAATCTTTTATACTTCATTGATAATAACATTTCAGTGCATAAACTGGTGCTACTTGATGCATATTTTGGGTTGAAATGAGTGCTTAGATGTCATGTACTTGCCCAAGAATCTCAACCTTCCTTCAAGTCAACCTTCCTTCAAGTCTATTTAACAAGATTAATAATAATAATAATAATAATAATAATAATAATAATGATGATGATATTAAGCATCCATTTTATTTAAAGAGCAATTTTAAAGCAATAAGCACCAAGTGCATAACAAGATGAGAAATTTCAAAACAATAGTGACAGAACAATAGCAACATTGATTAACAGTTGTAAGAGCTAAACCTATGCATATACACACAAATTAAAAACATAAGCAACGTTAAAGACAATTCCAAAAAAAAAAAAAAAAAAAAATCAAAGTAAACCAATGATGTTGCATATTTGTTGGATATCTGTGTATGGGAATTCAGGGACACACACATCAATGCATAAGTTTAACACCTTCAATGTAACTTTGAATTTCATTTACATCAAATTATAAAATACAATTAAGTCTGTTTGCCCTTTTTGTTTTCCCCACATTTCCCCCTTTCACCAGCTCTGCTTTTCTTTCTCCATACTTTGCGACACACATACTACTACTACTACTACTACTACTAATAATAATAATAATAATAATAACTATAATAACAATAAAAACAATAATGGTTAAAGGTCAAATAAAGGCAAAAGAATATATCGCAGAAACAGCAATGAGGTAAAATGCAGGAAGGCACATTTTATAAATATTTAAGCAAAAGCAAGTCTACTAAAGTGTGTTTTTAAAATATCAGCTTTAAAGAAGACAATGTGCTAACTTGTCTTATCTCCTCTGGCAGGTCATGAACACACACACACACACACACACACACACACACACACACAAGGCTTTCTCAAATTCTTACTTTCTGTCTTTCAATTGTTCCTGCCTCTTTGCTCCATCTTTCCCTCGATTCCACCTCTGACGTGGCCCTCTTCCCCTCTCTGTCATCTCTTTTTCAGAGTCTCATAACCCTGTCAGCCGGTCAGAAGTAATATGGTTTTATTTGACATCTGTCCCCGTGTCATTGGCCCCCCATAGATGGGGCTACACCCACCAAGGGCACTTTATGAAATGAACAGGCCCCTTAGGATGGAAACAGTTAATCTGATATAAATCAGACGTAAGGTGGGTTTGCCTGTTGTAATCTTGTTAACCAGACACATACAATATTGCGTGACAAGCTCTCAAATGGCTTTGCATCAGAAACAGATACAAAAACCTGAATATGAAAAAGTTTTACTTTGGAGTTATGTATGAATCAGACTATCAGAAAAGATGAAGAGGTGTTGACATTGAAGTTTCTCTAGGGTAAAAGCTTGTCTGTGTAAAGGTAGACTTGAAGCTCAGATGGAAAATATCTCTGCGCGGTGTTGAACTCAACATATTTATATGCAGTTTTTTTGTTTGTTTGTTTGTTCATATCTGCTGCATTTTCATTTATTTTGTAACTATTGTATTTCACTTTTTCACTTCCCATTATAGAGTTACAGTAAAAGTCTGGCACACCAAATCTCCACGTAAAAGAAATTAAAAGAAGAACAACAAATCAGAATAGGTTAAGTCTTTCAAATTACATAATATCTATGAAATGGGATGCAATTTGCACAGAATGAATGGGAATTGCACTAGATTTCCCATAAGTCATAGCTATGAATATGAACAGATTCCCAGTTTTATTATCATAACATGCCGATTGCTTCCTGCACATACAACAACTGTAATTCTAATTCATGTATGACTGAATGGATGGTTTATGTAAACTAGCTCTTGAATTATTCATGAAATAAATGTCTGTCAAATGTTCACTTGTGGGCGAGTTTGTGTATCCATATGTGTGTGTGCGCATGTTTTTTTTTTGTGTGTGTGTGTGTGTGGCTTTGTGTAAACGTAGGTGTCTGTGTGTGTCTGTGTGGCTGTGTACGTGCATGTATGACTGATGCATATGTGTCTGTCGTCCAATTATTGTCATCAGCTCAGGATATTCATTTGGGCTTGACCTCACGTAATGGGGTCTGACAGCAAGTGGCTAAGACAATAATTACAAACACACAGACAGGCTGTATCAAAGCCTGCTGACTAGAATAAAAATCATTTTTGAGCTGTTGTTACTAAAGAGAAGCAATTATCTGAGCACAATACTGGGCGGGGAGGAAAGAAGGTAGGCAGAGAAACTTTTACTGCAACGAGTGAAATGCCGTCATTTAAAAAAAAAAAAAAAAAAAGAGGGGTCACTTGTGCTGATATTAAAGGACAGGGCTGAATAGGTAACAATAAAGGTGTGAGGGATGACTCGGTTCTTGCGTTGCCGTCTTGCATTCGAGATGCTGCAGAGAGACATCCTCTCCTTCGCCTTTCCTGTGTTCTCCATCAGTCTCTCCTCTGCTTTCCTCTCCTCCTGTCTTACATCTCCTTCTCTCCTTATCCTCTCACCTTTAACTTTCTCTCCTCTCCTCTCCTCTCCTCTCCTCTCCTCTCTCAGTAGATGTCACTGCAGTTCCACCAGCCAGGGGAGTGGGTTGCAATGCATCGTGGGACTCAGACACCCGCAGGTGACGATAGCGGTGACGAAAGGGACTAGCGGGGAGGGGAAAAGACGGGATGAAGGGAAGAGGAGGAGGGATAAAGGGATAGGGAGGGGAGGAGACGAGAGAGAGGCTTTCACTCCGTCTTTACAGGTAGCTCTGATGGGGTAGCATTGCAGAGAATGCCGATACTCAAAAGATATCTTTCACACGTCCTCTCTCAGTGAGCACACACATGCATCCATGCACCCAAAAATGCACAACCACATGCCTGAATACATCTCTCACACATGCAAGTATGTTCACACACACTCACTTAAAGACACATTACAACATGCAGAAACACACACACACATTCCTGTGACACAATTAACTGTCAAGACCCATCTACTATCAGTTAGTAATGAAGAGATAAAGTGTTGTGGCGTCAGGGGAAATGTGAGCGAAGATAGAGGTGTTGTTGACTTGTCTCTGTCAAACAGATAGCAATCTGCCAGCTCTCCAGTGTTCCACCTCTTCCTCTGATTGGAGCCCAATGTAATTACTTTACCTGATTAAATATGGGGAATGAAAAACACCACTGCTCATCCGCTGACATTTTAAGTGATATTTTACTTTGGTATAGAACTAGAAGCTGATGATTTTGGCGTGTCCGATGTAGTTTCCAAATTATCAATCAGAATTAATCTGTCTACGCCAATGCCATCGCGTCAAAAGATCACTCCTCGTTTTGGCTACCTATTATTCTCACAACTTCATTTTGAGATTCAACTGATTGTATTGGCTGTTCCAAAATACGGATTTAAAACAAGGTGATGTGCCTTTGCCATCAGGGCTTATAGACTTTTAAAATGACTCGCCTGAGGAACTCGTGCTGGTTAAACCTGCATCAACATTTAAATTACCACTTAATGCTCATTTTATAGACTTCGTTTTATGTGATGACCTCTTATTAATTGTTTTTGGCCTCACTTTTTGCAATTTACTTTTTTATATTGCTTCCCTTGCTTTTATATTTCCTACCTTGCTTTTATTGCTTTTGCTGAAAATTTGCCTTTTTTGTTGCCCTTTTGCAGAGCTTTGTGACTGTTTCAAAATAGCATATAAAGACCATCATTATTCGTATTATTAGTATTGATGTCGCTGTTTTTTTCCCCTCTCTTATTGTGTATGGATGTGTTTACTTTTAATATATGAGAAAGACCTTTTGTGAAAGAGACTGAGTCTGTCTTGGGTAAATGCATTGTTGTCTGAGTGTTTTGCTGCACTTAAATCCTTTTCAAGTGCCTGTTTCACCAGAGGAAGGCAGAAAAGCTCTGTGAGAGGCACAACACAGGTGAATGTGTCTTTGTGCCTGTGTACGTTTGTGTATGGTTGCCTTTGTTTGTGATAGTGAATATGAGTTTTTGTGATGCAAGTGTTTGAGAATTTGAATGTGTGTGTGCGTGTGTATTTATGTGCTTGCAAGCATTCATGTGTGCCAGAGTTCAACTGAAGACAAGTGGAGTGGAGTATTAAACGCCCTCTTCCTTCGCTAATCAGGGATTAGACAGCATTTAAGAGCATAAGAAAACGAGAAAACAATTAAGTGTGTGAGAAGAGGGATGAAAGCCCCTATAAGGAAATGAAAGCCTGTTGTTTGATGTTAGTCATGTCTCAGTGGCAGAGTGGTAAGTCAAACCAGCGGGGCCTGAGCTTGGTCTTGGACCTGTTGTCTCTCAAGCTTGATTTGGTCTTAACCTCAATGATGAATGAAGTTTAAATTATGAATTAAAAACGAAAGATACGAACGAAGGAGTGCATACACTATGCAATTCTCACAGTGTCATTTCGACATCATATAGTTCACCGAATTAAACTTTTTTCAGTTATTGCTTTTCATGCTTTTTGTTTGATATATTCAAACATTAAATAGTGAGTGTGTGTCTAGGTGTGTGCATGTGTGTCGGGTTGATTTAGGGAGTATTTCTGTTGCTGGATTTATGTAAGTTAACTGGAAGTTATGCACCTTCTCATCACAGGCCACACCCACCATCACATCCCATTTTAATCAATTGTCATGAAAATTTAATCTGCTCTTCCTGGCTCATTGCCAAAGTTTTGTGAAATGGTGTGAAGTGAATCCAAGTGAATCTAAGTGGATCCATTTACAAGTTATACTCCTTGTTGCGATCAGCCACACCCACTGCCACACCCCCTTTTTGGCCTGCCAGCATAATAATCTCTTTCTGGCCTCATGACCAAATTTTACATAAAAAATTTGCTAAGTGACGTGAAACTGTCTAGAAATTAAATGCCGTTTTGTCATCGGCAACACCCACTTGCTACACCCTTTTTGACGAATCAGCTTGAAAACTTAATAAGCTCTTCCTTGGCCCATGGCTAACCTTTCCACACAGCTTTGTGCAAAACCATTTCTAGTTTTTTGAGAAGTCCTGCTGACAAACAGACAAAAAAACAGAATGGATGAAAACATAACCCTCCCCCAACTCACCTGGCGGAGGTAATGACACAAATGTGTCCTTACTGCAAAAAAAAGGATCAGTTGACCTGCTGCTTAAGCTTGGTTAGCTTAAAACTATTTTCACTTTTCTTCCTTTCCTTTCCTTATCAAATGCATCCTCCATGCTGGCCTCCAATTCTGCTATAGATGTGCATTCAAGTTTCAGGAAGTTAGGAACATCATAGGTAGGGGAGAACAAGTGGGGAAGCAAATGAGGGATAGTGTACAACTGTGGGGTCACACAAGCACATCAAAAATGATTTTGTTGCAGCGCCCATCAACACACATTCAGGGGCAAGGGTTACACAAATTCTCAGCCCTAGCCCAAACCAATACCTGATTTTTTGGTTCAGTTTCCATTTTTTCAATTTTTTCCCCAATGTCTTACATTTTTTAATATAGTGCGCTGTAGAAGCCTGATGTTTTTCAACAAATTTGAAGATGATATCAACACTATACAAACCACTTACAAGGCATTTCCAGTGTTTTGTGTCAGGGTGTCATTTCAAGTGATCAATAGCACAGAATAGGCCTGTGCTAACAAGTTGATTTGGCGGTAACCCAAAGACTGTAATGGCTGCAAAGCAGAACAGGTGGTCTTACCTTAAACTATTGAGTGATGAGCATGAATGTAAAGCTTTTACGCTTCACCTCTTTGCTCCAGACACTTGCAAAAACAGTGGTCTGTTGGGTCAGTGCATTATGAAGAAAAACTCCATTCATGGTTTCAGTGAACTCATTAACATGTATAGCCAAATAAAAACAGAAACATAACTCCCAATAAAAACAAGTCACAAACAAGAAAAAACATGGTTGAAGTTCATCTACTGTCGAAAGTCACGAATTTTCCATAAGGAGTGAGTGGAGGAAAGAGTGATGAGTGTGTGTCTGTGTGTGTCAGAGGTTGTCTGTGTGTGTGTGTGTGTGTGTGTGTGAGAGAGAGAGAGAGAGAGAGAAAGATGGAGAGAAAGAAAGACACACAGAGAGATACTGACTATACTTAAAAAATATTTTCGAATATTTTTATTAATTGGGTTAAATTTAGTAGGTTTTTCATTTTTATGGTTATTGATTTTAAGTTCTGAGGATCCCTAAAAAAAAGCCCAGGATGGCTAGTTCTGTGAAAATCATCCCGAATCACAGCCAAAATCTGTCAATAGCCTCAGATGCTTTCGGGCATGGGCCAGGATGCAGGGATCTACCCTGCTGGAGGTTCAAAAATGAAATTTTCATGTAGCTAAAAAAAAAAAAAAAAAAATCTCAGAAAAATGTTCTGTTGCTTCCTTTGGCAAATAGAAGCCCGTTCAAGTTGTCCTGTGCTGACTCTGGAGACTTACTGCTATATTTTCCAGTAGCGATGCTAATGTAAAATTCTTTGGCAAGATATTTACACATAAAGGAACAAGAGATGAGAGAAGAGGTGAAAAAGAATGTAGCAGAAAGTACGACAGAAACGTAAAGGAGTGAAAGATGAGCAAGAAAGAGGAAACGAGAGAAAGAAAGAAGGAGGCTAGGAAGGCAGGCTTCCTTGGAATGTAGGGATGATTAATGTGAAGCTGTCAGAAAGGTGGAGAGGGGAAACCACAGCGATGGGGAAAGAGTCATGGCCAGGCGCAGAGAAAAGAATATGACAGAGAGAGAGAGAGAGAGAGAGAGAGAGAGAGGGAGAGAGAGAGAGAGAAGGTGGAGGCATGAATAGGTTTCAGGACAGAATACAGAGAGCAAGAAGTGGCGAAAATGTGGAGAGAGAGAAAGACAGAGAGAGGGAGAGCGTGAAAGAGGTTTCAAGACAGACCGCTTAGAGGAAGGAAGAAAGAATGAGACAGAGAGAGAGGGAGAGAGACAGACATAAGAAGGAGGTGAAGAAAGAGAGAGGATGGAAGCATGAAACAGGATTCAGCACTGGCTGCCGAGAAAGAAAGAGAGGCAGACAGCGAGAGAGGGAGAGATATGCAGAGACAGAGGGGGACACAAGGACAGCGAAAAGAGATAGTGCTACCTGCTATGATGAGACACCAGTGATAGAGTGTTGCAAGGTTTCTGTATGAGAGCCTGCTGTGTGTGTACGTGTATGTGTAATCCCACAACATCAACCGTGTGAGAACATTTTACATGTGTTTTCTATCACAGCTGTGATCTGATATTGGGAGTATGGTGTGTGTGTGTGTGTGTGTGTGTATGGTGTGTGTATGTGTGAGAGAGAGTGAGAATGTGTGATGAATCCCACCTCAGTGCACACCGCGCTCCACAGTGGTCTGTCGCTTCAGTTATTGTTCAGCCTCTCCTTTGACCTCACTCAGGTTTATTACCAAATTTCATCAAACAGTAGGTATCTGTCAGAGCGTAGTGCATTGTGTGTGTGTGTGTGTGTGAGAGAGAGAGAGAGAGAGAGAGAGAGAGAGAGAGAGGTGCAGAAAGGCAGGTGTTGGGAAATCAGGTTGTTTCCACTGAGCTTTCCGTCAAAGGAGCTACGCTACTCAACACTTCTGTAAGTGCTGCCTGACAGCTGATGGATTTCCCACGACAAATGCCATGTGAGCAGGGCGAAGGATATGCACACATCTAGGTATGGATGCTGCTTCCACACAAACACACACACACACACACACACACACACACACACACACACGTACACACGCTCACACAGCTAATCATAATGTGTTATTGTGGCATATGAATGCAAACATGCAAACTACTTCTCTGACACAAAGGATGTTGCTGGAAAAAATAAGGCTGTTACCAACCTTATTTTAATTGTAGGAAAACAAGCAATATTGCACAAAAGACAAACGAGTAATGTGTCATGTGGGTCCAATGAGAGTCTTGGACTTATTTCCTTGGTTTCTTATTAGCCATTCATAACGGCACAATGCAGAATAGCATTGCAGTTGATAATAATAAAGTAATGTTTTTATTTTCCAGGGGGGAGTTCTGTTTATACTAGCTGTCCCTCAACAGGAAGGTCAAAGGTCAGGTTCAGCGACAGAGCAGCAGCCCTGGAGCTGGTAGGGATTCAGTGGCTTGCTCAAGGGCACTTAACCAGGATGGATGGTTGCCTGCACTGGGGCCTGAACCTGGGTCCTCTGCATGAAGGGCAGTCTCCCCATTCGCCACAACACCCTCATCACATTTATTTTCATGGTTTTTAATGTGTTGAAGATCAAACATCAGACACTGGCAGCCTGTGGCATCGATGAATCAGCTTCAGCACAGCCTGAAAGCCAAAAAATGGAGAAAAACACTATGTAATCAAAATAATGAGAGAAAAAAATCAGTTTGAGGTAATTAAATAAGTATATGGTAAAACTTCATTCTATACCTGCGTTCTGCCAGTCTCATGTCGGTATACAGCACTTTAGAAAATCATTTCCCACAAATCATGTCTGCTTTTTATTAAGCAGTAATTATAAAAACTGAAGTTCTGTTCCTGTGAAATGGTAACTATCCCTCAGGGACGATAAGGTGATTTGAACTGAACGCCAGTAAAAAAAAAAAAAAAAAGAAAAGAAAAAAAAAAAAAAAAGCTCTGAGCTGCAACATGCATAACTGTGCTGCAGTATACGCTGACCACCCACTCCCTTTACTGTAGATTTTAACTGGCTGGGAAATCATTTTTATGGTATTTCTCTGTGACTGCATATTATACGGAGAGAAGAGACAGGAAATATGGGAATAAAGAAAAAAGGAATAAAATGCCATGAAGGCTGTGAGTTGGATTTGAGTGGTTGTGAGTCGGTGTGAGGCCGTGTTTTCCCTACCAGAGAGTAGTTTGTGTTGACCACTCTGCCTGGAGGTTCTGCCACCCTGCCTCAAACGATTGTTTCTTTATGGGGCTCAGCAGAGACTTTTAGTTTCCTTTGGGCCAAATGCTACTTCAGAGACCTCTGCATCCCCAAAAGAACAATTCCTAGTGGCAAAAACAGTGACCCGTTTGACTGCTGTATGCAGGGGTCAAAGAGGGATAAAGCTAACTTACTTAGGCTACTTTCAGCCTGTTTTTCTCTTTCACTGTTAGCCTTGCAAAATTACTAAAGAAGCATTTTGCCAATTTTCAACTCAGACTCTTTCATTGTATTGTGCAGGCTATAAGTCTAAAACACACATAAAATATATTTTGTCTAAGGTGCTTGCCTCAACACCCTGAATTACATTGCCAGATGGTGCAAGTCATATCATCGGTGGCCAGGAAATTTCACAAATCAAGAGAGGAGAGTACAACACTGTCTTTGTTTTCCCCATGAGTGCTGGACATAAGTGAGTCTGAAAAATAATAAATGTGTTGCTACCATACAGTGTAAGATGAAAATTTCATTTGTGATGTTTTTTGTAGTGACATATTTGTGGCTACTTATTTGAGTAGTAGTTTGAGGAACTCAGTGTACAGCAGCGAGCCGTCTCCCTCGGGTGCAGCAGAGGAGAGAGAAGGCGAGAAAAGGTGAGCCGGCTGGTGAAGAGTCCCGGCATAGCGGCCTCACCCTCTGGATAAATGGTGATGTAACTGTACCCTCAAAAAGCCAGGCACTTCATCGTTGTAATCAGCTATTGGCCATTACTGTACTGTAAGTGTGGGAATTGTTCGCCGATGGAGACAAAGAAGAAATTGTAATGATGTCCCAAAATTAAATTAATGTAAAACCTTTTCACGATGAGTGTTGTCCAGATGTCTAGGAAAGGCACAGGAGGAGGAAGATGTGCGATGTGTGCTGGGTTGGGACAACTGCCGCCAGCACATATAATTTTTATCCAGTTATATTGCACCAATTTATTCTCTTTAACCTTACTGCTTCCATCGGTGGGTTTGTGATTGCTGTGCAGCCGAGCTTTGTTCAGATCCACAGAACTTTGTTGTAAATTCTCGTGGAGGTCCCAAGGTTTCCAAAGATACCAACCGTGTCCTGCTGAATTACAGGGAATAAAATGATGCACAAGACATCGACATATTTTCTATGTGATGTTATGGGACAGCCATAAAACAATGATGCCTTGGGTTTGAATATTTCACTGAAAATGAAGGTGATGCAGCTTCAGTGTTGTAACCAGCAGATGCCATGTACACACTATGGGGAAAAAAGTTTTTCTTTGCTTTTGAAGCCATTCAAGGAGAAATTTAAGGGAATTCAAAGGTTTTAAAATGTCTCCAAATTTGAGCTGTGGAAACCTAAAGTTGTCACATAATGCAAGCCACTCCGGTGGTGAAATTCTTTAATGTTTACTGTTTTGTGGTGAAAACTAAATGCATACAAGTTGACATGCCTTTCATTATGAAGGGCTATAAAAAGCAGGGATATTGGGATTCATTTTCTTTTTTTCTCCTTTTTTTCGGTTTAATATCTTTCAGCCAACTACACTGCCAAGACATCTGCCACAGCATGATTTCTTAAAGCTAATGTGCCAGTAAGACAGAGCAGCACTTAAGCACTGGTGACAGATAGAGGCCTGGCATGTTTAGTCCCACTGAAACAAAGTGATACAGACTTGTAGTTCTATTTGAGACAGGCAGCAAGCGCTAAGAAACTAGCTTAGAAAACCCAAATCTAGCGGGCGGTATTCATCGGGGATGGTGCTGAAGGAATTGCTATTTTCCCTTTTCACCTCACGCTCATGCAAGGTGAACTCCTTTGCTCCTCTGTTCTCCCTCCTCATCTCTCAGGTACACAAAATACATCATGGTGTTTCTACCTTTCATTTTCATTTATTTTTTCACAGGTTTTTTTTTTTCATTCACTTCACTTATGTGTGTCTGGACCGCACACTCTCTTTCACCTCTGACTCATCTAAACCCACAATGACCCATTTACTCTCTCTCTCTCTCTCTCTCTCTCTCTCTCTATCAATCTGGTATACAATGTACATCACATGTACCGCAAATATTATGTCTCACTTTTCTCTGTTCTTACATCTCTCATTCCCTTTCCTTGTCTCTTGTTATTTGCTCTCCCTTCGCCTTTATCTCTTAAACTTTCAAGCTCAACTTTCCTTCTGTCTCTCTCTCTTGCTCTCTCTCCCTCACTCTTTTTCTCACTTCAGAGTGTGTAGGTGGTACGAGGTACATGATGGCTGATTAAATAGTACAAGCAGCCCATACTAGAAGCTTCATTAGTCATAAAAGACCAATTCACTGGCAATTAAAACCAGCTTCACTGACTTTAATGACACCACATGGACAGCAAGATCTTCACTGCTTTACGAGATAAAAGGATGAAACCAAAGACTGTTAAAGAAAATATGGAGGGAGGGATGGAGGAAGAGAGGGGAAGGAGGCAGTCAAGGTGGTGAGGGTGAGTGCGTTTTAGTGGTGTGCTTTTGGGCCAAGAAATAATTGTACATGTACACAACTCGGAATGTAATGATAGCAATGATAATGCCGAGGAGGAGGGCAACAAGGGCCCAACACGGTGGAGTTGATGATACAGCATATTTTCCGTGGTACTGCCAAACCAGTGATTTGCAGGCACCGAGACAATGTACTGCAAATGAATCATCTCGAAAACTATCCAAGAGATCAGATGGAGCACACCGGTTCTAACAAGACTGTGGCGAGAGGGGTGAAGTCAAGTGTTGTCTGGGCAGCAGGAGGAGACCAACTAAGGCATGACAAGACAGCAAGCAGCAGCTGATCCCTGTTAACCTCCCAAAGTCTGACCCCTGGGTTGCTCCTAGTAGGTGGTAAAGTGAGGGAGAGCCTGACGAGAGCCCATTTCAGCGGGACCAAAACTGTTCACCATGTGTTTATGTCAGCTAAATCATTTATGTTAACTGCACTATGTTCCCAAAAGGGAAAATTCCTGGTTGGACTTTCTCTGTCATCTTGTTTGTGTTGATCCCTTCAGAAGTCTGACAAGGACGTCAGTTAAGGCAACATGCACACCGCTTGTTTCTTCTCCTCTGTGAGTCAGAGAATCGATCCCTGTGAAGATCCTGATTCAAAACAAATTAAGTTCCTGCACACACGGTATCACCTGCTCATTGATTTGTTTAAAGTACGTCAGTGTTTTGGCCAGTAAATGCAAAGAAAGTGACAAGTGTTTAAATACAAACATTACATAGTACAGTCATTTTCTACAGCCAGGTTAGGGGTGTGTCCATGATCGCATGCGAAGATGATGGAGAAAAACAAAGATAGTGGAGTCTGATCTCTTGTCAAATTACAGATAGCAAATGTGAGGTGGGAAACCTCGCATAGAGGTTTGACTACACTGAAATTAGAAAACATACAGACCAGGAAAAGCAGACTAGCTGCACAAACGGCACAAACCCTAACCCTATGTGTGTGTGTGTGTGTGTGTGTGTGTGTATATATATATATATATATATATATATATATATATATTATAATGCTTCACCCACATATTGTATTGTTGATAGACTGACCTTAATGTGATAGATTCACCTTGCAGTCTGGCTGTGGGGACTGTCTGCTCGGTCTGGGCTATTTCTTGTTCTTTATTGGGGAACCATTTGTCTTTGGTGATACCGTGTGTGTGTGTGTCTGTATGTGTGTGTGTCTGTGTGAGAATTTAATTTATTTAAGACAACAGCTAAAACATAACTCTTGTTCTTCTAAATTGTGTTTGCATGTATGCCTTGTGCTCAATTGACTTGCTTCAGCAGACAGTGAAGGATTCAGGATGGTGTTCCTTGCACCTTCTGTTTTATTTGTATTCAGATAAAAGTGATAGAAGTAGAGGTACAAACATTCAGGCAAAAAGATGGCCTCAAAGAGAACTTCTCACACCGGATTGTTCTCTCTCTCTCTCTCTCTCCCTCTCTCTGTCTTTCTCTCCCTTTTCTCTTCCATATCCTCCATATCATGTCTGCTTTGATCTGTTCTCACTGGACACAATGATTCTTGAAGGTTTGTGGTACGGTTTGGGAAAGAGGATGTGAGAATTTTAGACTGTCCGGCCCTACTGATTTAGCATGCAGGGCCCGAGGAACAATGCCTTTCGATTAGGCCCGGTTTTGTGGAAAAGGGAATGACATTGATTGGCCGAGGGAATGGGGATTGACATTGATTGGTCCCGGCTTGTTTGTGCGGGCAGGAAGTGATTTGCATAATGCGGACATTCACAGTCTGCTGAGGCTCTGTACGTGGTATACCGGGCTGGAATATAAAATTGTGGACTGAACAGTAGCAAAGGGCATCATAGAGATGCAATGCAGACTCAGAGACTCTGAATTGTTTTGCAAAAGCAGTCTGCTCTCATTTGAATGTGAGCTAACTCACTTGTGTGCTCATTGAGATCATAATTGTGGTACTTTTCACTAGCAAGAACTAAGGAGGAAAACAAAGAGTTATACTGATGAAAGAACTGGGAACCCTGTGACTGGAGGAGTTGACGTGGGCAAAGAAAGAGAAAGCAAAGGTAGAAGTTTGACACAAGGCCAAAGAGCTGAAACAAAAGAAGCAGAGAAAGAAGAAAGAAAAAATAGCAGACACAGTGACAGAGTGGAAAAAAAATTAAAGTCTGTGAGAAGACAGAGTCAGAGAGAAAGGAAGAGAGGACGGGGTAAGAGAGGAGACGGGAGAGAAAATCAAGAGGAGACAAAATAAAAGAAAGTGTGAGAGAAGAAGGCAGGAGAGAAAAGAGAGCAGACACAGGAGAGAACAGAGAGATTGGTGTGTCTCTGGTTGTCTTTGTTTACTGTGACAGGGACAGGTGGAGGCTGACAGCAGGACCTTTACAGAGAGCCAGTTAAATAAAGAGGGGATGGAGGGATGGAAATGAGCAGAAAGAGAGGAACAAAAGAAGGAGCAAAACTCTGAGACTAAATGCCAGTCCCAAACTGGCTGCCAAGCCTTCTGTTCCCTCACTGTTCAGAGTTGTAGCACCATGTGGTTGATCAGCAGCGTGGACCACACTGCTATGCTTAATTTGACTAACTACCACTACTTGACTACTTTTAGCTTCACTTTTTGACATTTTGCCAAAGGATTATGGTGAATTCTAGAGCTGCCCTCACAGAGTTGGTTAAAATCTTCAACCCTGCCAGATTCATCTCTGGGTTGGTCATTTTTGTGCTTTCAAGATTTGTCCAAAACCACAGAACTTTATTTTAAATTATAATGGAGATCCGATGGTTTCCAAAGATACCAAATATGACCTGCTGAGTTACAGGGAACTGTGTATTTAATTTGATGTAATGCTGCAGCCATTTCTTTATTCTGAATATTTCTCTCAACTCAAGATTTTTTAGTCAATTGTATGTTGTTTCCATCCTGAATGAATTATTCCCTGAATAATTAGAAGTGCCTCACTTGTATATTTGTGCTTTAAACAGGTACATTTGCATTATTGCATGTAGGAAACTTTTTTTTGTTTGTTTTTCTTGGTGATCAAACCAACTGTTTACAGATGGAAGGTCTTGACTCACAGTCAACAAAGAATTGTTATGGTCAAATAGAGTCCTAGTGAATTTTATATTCTGGTGATGAAGAGTTTGAATATGGTGCATTAGCAGTGGTGGACAAATTGGCTAGTCTTTGGGGCAAGGACTGACAGTAACAGCCTTTTAAATGGATTATGAAGTTGAGGAATGTTTGGCAATCTTGTATATCAGAGTAAAAGAAACTAAGATCAAAGTACAAACAGTACACTGAGTTACAATTTATTATTAAAGAACCAGGATCAAAGTGAATCTTAAAGAAAATGTGTGAACATTCTCTGAATTCATGTGGCCAAATAAAATATTTGGACTTTACTAGGGGCTACATGTAACACATTATTTTAACAGCAAAAATGCAGTTGACTGACTCTCTCTCTCTCTCTCTCTCTCTCTCTCTCTCTCTCTCTCTCTCTCTCTCTCTCACACACACACACACACACACACACTCACACACACACACACACATCTTTTGAACCTGAAGATATTATGGGACTGTCTCAAAATTATTACAGAGGATCAGGGGTGAACAAAAACAACAAAAAACAAAAGCAAACAGATGCATGCACATGCTAACACACACCCACATGGACAAACATAAATACAGTACACATGCATATACAAGTCACACACACACACACACACACAGATAGACTCACACTCGTCAAGCCAGGAAGTCCGGCCTCTTTGACAGGGATAATCCTGTGGCACAGAGAGAGGGGAAAGTTAGGAGGAGACGATCCCAAACCCTAGAAAAGCCGATTAGAGGCTGAGGGAACAAAACCCAGGCAGCGAGAGAGGGAAGAGGAGAAACAAGTAGCAGAACGTCAAAGCCAAGCCAACCCTGACACAGGAGGCCGGCTATGCCTTATAGACCAGGAAAACAGAGGGGTGGGGAGGGGGAGTGAAGTGAGAGTGAGAGACATAGAGATTGTAGGAACGGAGAGGGAGGGAGGAGGTAGGGGAGGAGGAAGATATGAAAAGGATGGGAAAGGAGAAAAGACAAGGAGAAGGAGGTGAACAAGGGAGGAGAAAGATGAAGAGGAGGGAAAGAAAGAAATAAAAATTAGGTTTATGGTCCTTTGGAATGAGAGAGAGAGAGGGAGAGAGAGAGAGAAAGAGAGAGAGAGAGAGAGAGAGTTCTGTGGCAAATTGTGACAAATTGGCACTGATTGGCACTATTGGCACTGATTGTGGATATTACTTTCTTCAAACATATTTCTTTCTTTCTTTCTTTCTTTCTTTCTTTCTTTCTATCTTTCTTTCTTCACATTTCATATTTCTCCCCATTCTGTGTCTATCTCCCTCTCTTTCCCTCTCTCTCTCTCTCTCTGCCATTTTCTCTCACTCCTTCCCGTCCACTGTCCCCGTCTCTATTTTTATTTCTCTCTCTATTGTCTTCCTCCCGCACCCCTCCGCCCCCTTTGTATATGTCTCTCTTTCTCTGTGTATTGATCTCGGGGCTGTAGGGGTTGTAGAGTTGGTATTTCCACCCAGTGATAAGGACCTTTATAGAATGAGTCTGACACTGGAGGGGTCGTAATGTGTTGGAAGCAATAAAACACTAAAACACACAGGCCAACACAAGCACACACACCCACCCACCCACACACACACACACACAAAGACACACGCATCCACTCACACACATACAGCCGCACAGACTTGATGCTATCTCAGGCTAGTAAAATGCTGTGCAGATACCAGCAGTGATAGATGGATGGAGAATGCTGATAAGAGCTGGAAACACAGACGCAGATATATAGATAGAAACAGAAAGACTGCCATAACGAGGCTGGATTATGTCTTCCAGGGAGTCGTTCACCCTTTCCATCACCATGGAGTCAACTGATCTACATTCAGATAGGAAGTGAGACCTGTGGTTACACTTGTCATTTCAATGAGACATCAGAGAGATCTGATTGTGAAGATTGTATGTAATGAGGGCATATTCGTGTTTCTCCTGAAAATTTCCTTTTTGTGTGTCCGAGTGAGGCTGTGTTTATTTAAATTTACAGTACATCTGAATTGCTTTTTTTTTAATTGTTCCTCTGCCTGTGCATTGTGACTGGAATGCATCCAGATTTGTTGCATCCAACTTCAAATGTCAATGTGAGCCTGGATACTTTCAATGTGCTTTTAAAGATGCAACAGCAAAGTGAGGAGAATTTTATTTTCGTGCATCTAGAAATGTCACTTCCTGACATCCCGGCATGATTGGATGATAAATATTGCAATGAAACAACATAGATGGAGATAAGTGGTGTTGGCTATTATCCTTGTTTTCGCTGGGGGAAAGCGTGCATGTCTAAACCATCTGTGGCGGGTACAGAGGACAAGCTGATGGAGATGTAATACAGCATCAAAACTCTTACCTACACTGTCACTTGCATGGAGCAGTTTTTCGCTCAAGTCAACATTGTTAAATACAGCATGCACTAACTTTTTTGTGTTTTTTTTCCCTCAGTGAAAAATAAAATTGGAGGGTTAGGTTTTTCTGTAGAAAAATGGATTTTATATTAGACTATAAATATAGTGTAGGTGTATGCTGTGAATTCATACCATAAAATTGTGGGTGAAGCATTACTCACTAATTTTATGGTATAGCAATAAAAAAAAATCTTTGCTGCAAATGTGCATATGTATGTAAATGGAAAACGTGACATATAATAGTGCTGGAAGTGTAGTCTGGTGGACTGAAAATATCTTGGTCACACAGCACAAAAGGAAGAACAGGACTGCCTCTTCAGTCATGAAATCATACCAGCATATTGAGAGTTTTGCCCAATGGATGGCACGCTCTTATACCCAAGTTTGTAACTTATGTCTTGTGGTAAATACAAGTCCATAGGTCTACACCTGTCTGACAAAAACAAGAGATAGAATGAGGATGGGGGGTGGGGGTGAACTTTCCTCTTCATGAGAGAAATGCTGAGCATACAGCACAGAACTATGAATACTGAAACAACCTCCTAGAGGCCTCTTGTCTCCAGGAAATATAGCTTTCATATCTCCACTATAGAAATCATAAGGAAAGACACGTGGCTGTGGACAAACCAGCCCAGACCAATACATCCCTGGATCAGCTTAACAAATCATGCTTTCTCTTTGCACAGCGGGGGACAGATACCTTTTATAACCCAAATACACCTAGTTCTCAGTCACGGGCAATGCTGCAGAGAGAGAGAGAGAAAGAGAGAGAGAGAGAGAGAGAGAGAGAGAGAGAGAGAGAGAGAGAGAGCAAGGGGGTTTATCTATATTTCATCAACATGCAACTGTGTGTGTGTGTGTGTGTGTGTCTGCAGGATCTGCATTCATGCCTATAATGATGTTCATTTGCGTGTATTCCTGTCTGTGTTACATCGTCTATATATTATTTTCCAGATTGTAGGCACTGACTCAGGCGGCAGATGCTACACCAGCGGTTTGGAAGGAGGGGGTAGGGAGGGGCAACAGAGCAAATTGAAGTGTCATAAGGATATTAATAGAGACAGGCTGTGGCCCACCCATGGCCACGGCAATTTGGCTAGCAGGGAAAATACCAAGCAGCCAGTCCAAAACGGGCTTATCCAATGGAAACAACAGGCTGGGTCGATTGTAAACAGCCGTTGGGACTCATGCTTTCTCTTTCTCTGGTATGCCACCATTTGCAGACAGGCAGAGTGTGATGTTTTATGACCAAGCACAATAAAACCGAGGGAATTGGGAGTGGCTTTTTCAAATTTATGTGTTTGGGTGTTTGTCTGTGTGTCTCTCTCTGTGTGTGTGTGTGTGTTTGTGCAACAGAGAGATAGCGTGCATGTGGGCGTCAAATAAAGTTTGTGACAAAGTCGGTGCGTCTGCGTTCCTCCCCATGCAGGGGGAAGCAATTTCACCTCTTACGGTTTAGCAATTTAAATGGAGTGAAAAGATGGAAAACAAACAAAGCAATATTAAGAAGAGATTGAAAATTGTGGCCGGATGCATTGCAGAGGAATAAACTTGAGTGTCAGTTCTAAATTACGGTGGGAGAGGACGTAATCGGAGAGACCAAAGAGTTAAAAAGAGAGAGAGCGAGAGTGCCGTGTAAAAAAAAGGAGAGGAGGATAGGCAGAGACGGAGAAACAGAGGTATTGATATTTCCAGCATAAACACTCGTCCTAATGGATCCAGAGAGTCGGAGCGGGAGATCGATCAGAAGACAGAACTCTCGGCAGAGAGAATGGATGTATGGAAGGAAAATATACCTCTCACCTGCTGTGAAGGGGTGGAGGAGGAGGGGTGGAGGAGTGGAGGGAGGAGATTGGGAGATGACTGCATGTAGTGGGGATACAGAAAGAAGGTTGAGACTGAATCCTAATGCAGGAAATGTATTTTTCATGAGAGCTCAATCAATAGTGATTTGGAGTTTTCTCTTTGTAGCTGGAATGAGCCGACTCAGAGCTCACGGAGAGCAGGGCTATCTGGGGATAAGAGAAGACGGAGGGAGGGAGGGGTAGGAAATGGATAGATGGCTGGATGGATGAATAACTGGAAAGATAAATGACAGCTGGTTAATAAGAAGGAGTTACTGGAATTGGATGGGGGAGGGGGGGCGTTGGGAGAGGTCACAAAGAAAGGGAACGAGATAGACGATCACTAAGTCTGTGAGCAGGTGTACATTTGAACTTAGTGTGTGTGTGTGTGTGTGTGTGTGTGTGTGTGTGTCTGTGTAATATAAGCGTAAAGCATTTAAATGATTCAGGTGAGGCATAATGGCTTAGGAATTTGAGCCAAACTCTTTGTCCTCACCTTGCCCAGAAAACAACCAGCTTGTGTGTGTGTGTGTGTGTGTGTGTGTGTGTGTGTGTGATTGCTTGTGTTTCTATTGATATTCATGTCTTCACACCTCTACTCAAAACAGAGGAGAAAACTGTGTACTGCAATGTGTGAATGGGACCTGGAGGGAGCTGTGACTCATACTCACACACACACAGATACACACAGACACACACACACACACAAATTGTCCCGTCCTTCACATCTGAACGCACATACAAGCACACTATTGCATTGTGCTTCATTCAATAACATTCAGTATCTCACAGTTTTCATTCAAAACACAACGTATCAGATACATGCTAACGTTCTTACACACACACTCACCCGTACACTCTTTTATTCATTTTACAGCAGCACCTGAGCTTGGCTTTAAGTACATATTTCACGCCACATTACCCCCCACGGCGCCCAGCAAAGAGAGTGAGAGATGAAGAAAGAGCGAGACTGAGGGAAACACAGAGATGGAGAGAGGCAATAAAATGCAGACTGCTTTCCCTGCCAACTGGACCTCTGCCTCAACATCAGCGCTACCTCTCTTGTCCTTTCTGTTCCCCTCTTACCTATATCCCCCTGTTTCCTCTAGCTTAATATTTTTTAATGGTTGGGAACCAAAATGGGTCACAGGCCTGTTCCTGCTGAGTCCCCACATGACAAGAGTAGTGACATGTTTTAATGAGCCTGGGACCCAGGGCAAGAGATGAAATTTTTCTCATTTGGGTCTCAGACTGAGGAAATTTAACAACTTCGATTTCTCTCTCTCTCTCTCGCTCTCTCTCTCTCTCTCTCTCTCTCTCTCTCTCTCTCTCTCTCTCTCTCTGTCTGTCTCTCTCTCTCTCTCTCTCTCACTCACTCACTCGCTTGCTCTTTCTGTTTCTTCTTAGTTCCTTCACCTCCATCTTGCTTTTCTTATTATATGTGCTTATTTTTGCTGCTACACACTACACCAGTGTTCCTCAACCTGGGGTCCTGGGAACCCCTGGTGTCCTTGAGGGGGGTTCCAAGGCATCCTCAGAAAAATGGGGAAAATTTTAACTTCACTATTATTTCATTGACTAGAAGTTAGGCCAATGAGAGAAATGCATAAGTTTGATTACTCAGTTCACAGGATTCACATTCCACCTTCCTCAGACCTCAGATGGGATCCTTGAGATTATATCTTATCAAATACAGGTCTATGGCCCGATGTGTGCCAGTCTGGAGGCCCACACTACACCACTTCTGCCTCAGGAATTTCATGTAAAACTTGGCGCGCGTGTGTGTGTGTGTGTGTGTGTGTGTGTGTGTGTGTGTGTGTGTGTTTTGGTATTTTAATTGCTTGTTTGGGATATGACACCTGTGTTGAAACACCTGTTCTCAATATATTTGTGTCCCCAACTTACTCAAGTGTTTGATTTGTTTTGCCATGACCTTTATTTTAGTGCAGATATTAGAAGACACAAAGAAAATTACTTGACTCTCTTCAAAAACGGCACATCGTGCTGGAATATTGTTGATGGCAAAATTAGTTATGGTGATATAAATGCCATATCTATAGTACACTTTAAGGACACTCATCGCCATGAATTATGACAGACCTTATTAGAATGCATAATGATTACTGATGCATTATATCAGCACTCATAAAATGATGTAACTACATCAGTGATCATAAAATATTATAAATAGAACTCATTAGTTATAAGTACATGAGTCTTATGAGTGTTTGAGTTATTATGTATTTATCAAAGGTCGTCCTGTTGATTAAAAGGTTGCCGGGCAACCGCTAAATGACAAGTTTTAATTAGTCACATCCCAAGCACAAAAATTACTACTGCTTCTCAACAATATTTTAAAAAGAAGAAAGTTTAAAGAGTGCTTTATAAAATGTAAGGCCAAGGAGTCACAGGTAGGGTGCAGTTACCTCCGCCCCCATAAACATAACAGGCTAAAACAACAGAAGAGAGGTCAAAATATCAAAATATAGGAACAAAGTAAGGCTGGACCAAGCAAGACAGACACATTAGATGATATAAAAAACATTACAATTTAGTCTTTAGACACTGAACACTTGACTACATGACAACAAGTTCAGTTGCAGGTACCTTTTCTCAGAAAACAACAAACTACTGCACCAAAGCCACATAATGATGGCATCTTACTCTATGCTGTATAATTTGACATTATCCCATGATACAATTTTCTTGAATAATATTCATTTTGACAGCCTGCATTAAGAAAAACAGAAGGCAGCAATAAGTTAAGTTGAATTAATTCAATAATAAATGGAAGATAATGTGTGCACTCAAATTAGTAATGATGCATTAACAAAACCATATCCATATTAAGACAATGTTTATATGGATGTGAGTGTGCTATATGAAACAAAATCTGTATTGCCATAATGGTGTTTGGTTTGTGTGTGTGCTACTGTACAATTGCAAGCATGCATAATGCCAGAGAGCAGAAGAGTGGCAGTGTGTGAACTGCTGAGATGACAGCTGATTGTTGAGGTGCAACAAGTGAAATGGCATTCACAAAAAAATGAGTCAACAATAAATGAAAGCCATAAAAAATAAACAATACAAATGACAGGACGGCACTGCATGAAACAACAACAATAAAACTGATAAAAACATATGGAAGACTCAACTTTCAAATTTTGCAGCAGCTGCTGGGTGCTGGAGGCCAGTGACGAGGTATTTGAAGGAATGGGGCCTTATGTCTTCAGTTAGATAGATCTGTAGCCGATCCTATGAGGATGGGAGAGGTGATATGCATGGCTGGTCAGCCCCACCCATAAAACATTTCACAAGGTGATCAGTTTGAACCTAAGTAACCTTTACTGTGACCTCCCACTGTCTGACAAGGCTCATAAAAATAAGGCTTTAAAACAAGCAGGGACTCACATGTATGATAATAATGTCCTTATGTGTATGTGTGTATGTGCAAGCATGCGCATGAGAACACAGACCCCAAGTGCATTCAACCATGGTCACTTACAAACACACGCACAACACACTGGAGCGTAAAGCAAAAGTATTATTTTTACATTTAAAGCATCTTCACATCATCCTGTAACTAACAACAATAAGCTGTTAAATGTATGCATTAAACAAGCAGGGCTGACTGTATTCTCAATTTTACAGGTCATTGTTGAAGACATTTATTAATAAAGGGTAACTGTCCTAATAGGGAAAGGGGTAAAGTGCATGATAATCAATATCGATTAAAGCATATTGTTAGCATACTATAAGTGCGCGTGACCCGAGGTCGCTCTTCAGTCAATGCAGTGTGGTGCCAACAACAGCAATGAATACAATAAAGACAATCAATATCTAATTTAATAACAGGGGCGCAAAAGTTGCAGCCATGGATAGTGATTTTCCATCCCTGCTATGTGATAACTAGTAGCCTACTTTTCAGCCCAGACTTGTGCAAAATATTGTACTCAGTAGCCAGAAATTAAATTGGGAGCTAATGGAGAAACTTCAGCTAAATGCACAGCACAGCAGAGTAGATTGTTGCACAGATCAGCATGTTTCCAGACTCGTCAGATTGCTTTCTTTGATGTTTCATGCGGCATGTTGGGGAATGATGCAGCAGAACGCCTCAAGTGTTTCAGATGATTGCAACTGTATGTACATAGTTAGCCAGCTATCACATCGATGGTATTGGCCCTCCTTATATCTCCAAACTAGTTCCTCTTGCAGTTGATTGGACTAGTCAGAACCTGCAATATCTGTCTGATGCTACCTGTCAAAGGATTCAGTGTTAGAGCATATAGACATGCCTCTAAATCAGACTGTAAAACTTTCACACAAAAGCATGAACACGAGGCCAGACATGCATAAAACATTAGTCTTTGTTACTGTAGAAATCAGTTTTACATGGTTTAAGAGGAAGGATAATCTATAATAAATTCTTGCCAAATAAAAACACATCTACTTTTATTTGAAACTCTCCTTGTCGTGTTAATGATTCAGCAGCAAACGTGATTAGCCTAGGCTCAGTATTCAATGTTTTTGTACTTGATTATACACTTGAAGCAGTTCAGTAGTTCATCCACACATCAACAAAAGCATCTTCCCCCCCGCCCAACTCCTCGCCACCTCTTTGCATAGATACAAGACAACTGAAAAGCCTTGAAAAGCCAGCTTTCTAAGGGAGTGCAAACTGATGACTCATCATGCTACAGGAGAACAAAGAGGTGGCAACATGTTGCTTAACAAGGCATGAAGGAATATGAGAAGATGACACACACAGTTCAAAAACAAGCAGCATCATGTGTGCAGATGGGGGTGTGCAAGTGTGTGTGCATGTGCATGCTCAAAAGTTAATATACAGTATACACTATATTACCAAAAGTATTCGCTCACCTGCCTTTACTCATACTATGAACTGAAGTGCCATCCCATTCCTAACCCATAGAGTTCAATATGATGTCGGTCCACCTTTTGCAGCTATTACAGCTTCAACTCTTCTGGGAAGACTGTCCACAAGGTTGAGGAGAGTGTTTATAGGAATTTTTGACCATTCTTCCAAAAGCGCATTGGTGAGGTCACACACTGATGTTGGTCGAGAAGGCCTGGCTCTCAGTCTCCGCTCTAATTCATCCCAAAGGTGTTCTATCGGGTTCAGGTCAGGACTCTGTGCAGGCCAGTCAAGTTCATCCACACCAGACTCTGTCATCCATGTCTTTATGGACCTTGCTTTGTGCACTGGTGCACAGTCATGTTGGAAGAGGAAGGGGCCCGCTCCAAACTGTTCCCACAAGGTTGGGAGCATGGAATTGTCCAAAATGTTTTGGTATCCTGAAGCATTCAAAGTTCCTTTCACTGGAACTAAGGGGCCAAGCCCAGCTCCTGAAAAACAACCCCACACCATAATTCCTCCTCCACCAAATTTCACAGTCGGCACAATGCAGTCTGAAATGTACCGTTCTCCTGGCAACCTCCAAACCCAGACTCGTCCATCAGATTGCCAGATGGAAAAGCGTGATTCATCACTCCAGAGAACGCGTCTCCACTGCTCTAGAGGCCAGTGGCGGCGTGCTTTACACCATTGCATCCGACGCTTTGCATTGCACTTGGTGATGTGTGGCTTGGCTGCAGCTGCTCGGCCATGGAAACCCATTCCATGAAGCTCTCTGCGTACTGTACTTGGGCTAATCTGAAGGTCACATGAAGTTTGTAGCTCTGTAGCAATTGACTGTGCAGAAAGTCAGCGACCTCTTTGCACTATGCGCTTCAGCATCCGCTGACCCCTCTCCGTCACTTTACGTGGCCTACCACTTCGTGGCTGAGTTGCTGTTGTTCCCAAACGCTTCCATTTTGTTATAATAGAGCTGACAGTTGACTGTGGAATATTTAGGAGCGAGGAAATTTCACGACTGGATTTGTTGCACAGGTGGCATCCTATGACAGTTCCATGCTGGAATTCACTGAGCTCCTGAGAGCGGCCCATTCTTTCACAAATGTCTTGTTTCACAGTCTGCATGCCTGAGTGCTTGATTTTATACACCTGTGGCCAGGCCAAGTGATTAGGACACCTGATTCTGATCATTTGAATGGGTGAGCGAATACTTTTGGTAATATAGTATATGTATGTACTCACATCTGCATACATGCGTCCAAACAAGAGCACTTTTATCAACTTTTATCACTGTTGTCGTGTTAAAACCTTTGTAATCTCATTTTTGTGAATTTTATGTTTTTACATCAGTTGAAAGATTGCATAATCTTGCCTGGGTTGAAAAATTCTCATGAAACCCTTTCAGACCTCCTTTGCAGAAAGTAAAATATATGTTACCAAATAAATAAATAAATAAATAAATAAAAGTTTTATTTGTGCGCTTGAATAAATGTATTGGACCTTGGTTCTCTGAATCTTTGTGAAATTAGCATGACGGGCTCTATTGTGGTATTTTGCTCTTCAGAGAATCACAAAATATTGTGTTTTGTAGTGCACACATGTCCCTTCATGTCCCTGCATATTTGTATCTTTTTTTTTGGTCCCTGTAGCATTCACTGTTGCGCTGGATAGGAAGATTTAATTGGGCTGTCGGTCTGTTATGACCACTAAACTAATTCATCCTAACAAGTCTTGCTTGCTGAGAGAGGAAGATAGAGAGCCTGAAAACACAGACAAATTTCCCCTGTGACCCACTGAGGGTGGCTGATGTACAGTGTGTGCTAAAGTGACATAGAGCCTTTGATCTGCTAAAATAATAATAATAAAATAAAAATGTGTGGGTGCTAAAGCTTTTAGTGCTGGTCAGAATAGAACATTCTGATCACTAACAAACCATGGTGCAGACTTTTTGCCCTTTTACTGCACTAGTTAAGATTCTGTCTGTCACTTGCAGAAGACAAACAGTAGGGGGGTTTAATCAAATAGCTCCCTCTGTATCATTCAATAAAGCAATAAGATGTTTTTTGCACTTAATGCCAAGAGACAGCATGATTAACTGCTCAAGTTGTGGCAAATTAGGCTATTGGTATGTGCTGCATGTCCTATAATATTTCACTATATGGGGCAATGACAAACAATCAGGTATAATGTGGAAACAAAAAAGCTGACAAGAATGATGTCAGTGTTACTTGTAACAGTCCAAAGTTCAAAATATTTGAATATTCAAATGGAAAAGAAACACAAAAGGGCTGCTGATCCACTGTCATACACCGGCTATGATATCACAGTGCACCACTCCTATTTTGCCTACAAAACATAAAATTATCTTGCTTATTCTTCCACCTGATGCCATGTTTCAAGCTCAAATCAAACCACAGAGAAAGCTGAGTTGTGCTGACCATTTGTATGACAGGCATTGTTTCTGCTCGTAAGACACAGCTGCTTGTGCTTTTCTTTTAATGCAGAGTTATTGTTCTTTCTTTTAGGTATATTCAGAGCGTACTGCATGCTAGGCTGTGAATATGTGTGTGTGTGTGTGCAACTGTGATTGAGGGAGTGAGAGAGAGAGAGCTCTAATGATTAAGACTTTAACCTGCATGTCCAACCTTTTGACATCTTCTGTTGCTTTTCATGCGGTTCCTCCTCTCCTCCATGCGTTTGTGCATGTCTTCACAAAGATGTATCACTGTTTTTTCTTCTCTTTGTCTTCCTTGTTTGTCTTGTCTCTTTTTCTGTATGTTTCTGTCTCCCCCCATACTGCTATATATAATTCTCTCCCTCTCTGTGTCTCCCGGTCTCATCCTCTGTCTCTCTCCCCCACATTTCATCTCTATTTCTCACTCTTTCTCTCTGTTCTCCACCTCCTTCCTCACCATTTGTCTCCATCTGTATTGCTCTGTCTCTGCGGCTTGACTGCCCCCCCCACCCCCACCCCCACACACCCCTCTCTGTCTCTTTGTCTTCTCTCCAGTAGCCAGAGTTCTTCTCTTTCTGCAGCGGTAAGTCATTAACTTCCATCCCGGGCTTCTGAAAGATTGGTGCAGGAATTGGTTCTGTTCTGGATGCCTGATTCAGCGGCAGAGATGTGCAGTGTAATTATTCCCGAAAAATCCTTCCCGGTGTTGAGTCGTTTGAGCGAAAGCCGGTGAAAAATCTCCCAGTGAATTAGTTCCCTTTTTGATTCTGATTTATTCTGGAAGCTGGTGATTATTTCACAACTATAATATTGTTGATAACTAAATGTTCTTTTTTTTTTTTTTTTTTAACAAGTTGTATCTCCCTCTTCACATACCATCTAGCCACTGTGAACCAGCCATCAACAGTTTCATAACTAATATCTAATAACAGTTAATCTTTTAGGAGGTTATACACTGCTGGACGTTCAGGGTCAACTACATAATAATCCAGAAGAAGCAGGGTGCCCTTCAGGGTGCCAGAGGATCTGGGTTTATGCCCCACATGCTGGCAAAGACTCACCCTGCTACAAGACACTGAATCCCCACCAGCTCCAAGGTCTCTGTTCTGGAGCTCAATCTGACCTCTGACCTCTGTGTATATTACTGGTGTGGGTAAAAACGGGAATTTGAGTACTGTGATCAGTACCAGCACCCTGTGTGAGGAAAAATTAACAATCGTTTAACCTATTTATCACAAATACAACCACCACCACCAACTGGGACTGTTTTCAAACCTGAAACTTTTACAGTCTTAGGTCTTAGGTGGTGGGTAGGTGTATTTTTACAAAGGCGGCTAACTTCTTAATGGCCTCAGATGCCTTGTTGGCATTTGTATCAGATCTGTTAGCATTTGCAAGACTTCCATATAAAAAAATGGATAATCTATAAGACAAGTGAATGGGGTTTCACAATACCTTCAACATAATTTATAACATGACCAAAAGGGGTCTTAATGTAGTTGTTGTTAATGGCTCACCAGCAAGCCACAAAGTCATGATTCTAGTCACCTCAGTATTAGCTTTTCATTTGCAAAGTAATGATTTGGTTGGTGAGTTACAGCAGGATTCAGAGGATCAAATCCCATTTAAGAGAGGAACAGACAGATAAAAGCTATATGTGCACATGTGTGAGCGTTATCAGACAGTGGGAGGTCACAGTAAAGACTCAAACGTCAATTTTAATCACAGACCGATCACAGTAATAGGGATGCTTAATTGAAAACCCTAGGTATTTTATGCAGTGAGGAAATGTCTTGGATCTGGAATTCCATATTTACCAAACATTTGTGTTCTACAGTACATCACCCATCTGAGGCCTATTTGCTTCCTATAGACAGACTATCATTGTCAGGAAATTGCAGCTGTTTGATTATTTTAAAAAGACCTCCATGTATTTTTTATATTGACCATGAGGGATCAATGGTTTCACTTCCCTGGGTCAATAATCATTTCCTTTGAATGACAATATCTGCTTTCAAGGCAACAATTACAGCAACAGTGTTTCTATGGGACACTGAGATGATGTAGAGCTAGTTAGTGCTCACTCTCACATGAATAGGCGGCACTGATTCACTGCAACTCAACAGAATATTCTCAATCGACCCATGTCCCTTTCTCTTCATAGCGCTCTACTTATCATTTCCCCCCCACTTTCTTTTCATAAATGATCTTGTCCATTCACCTGGGTATTAATTATATCTGCCGCTGAAATTTTTGCCTATTCACCACAGGGTCACGGCTTGAAGGTACAGTCACCGATCCAAGGCTGCTCACTTGCGACTGCGGCAAATGTAAGAATGAACCTTCTGCCTCAAACATATTTCCTCCTCGGGCTTTTTAACAAGAGAACCGCGCAAGATAATGTTGGATATTCTAACTCTGAACTCTCTCTCTATTCGTCTTTCTGCCTCTCTCCGTCCGTTTGTCTTTCTCAGTCACACAGGCACACACTTTGGCTCTCTTAAATTTCCACCATTAAAACCTTGTATTATCCTTGTAAATCCCTCTCACACGTCCAGTGTAGGCTGTAAGATGGAATTGAACAGATCTGTTCGCTGACTCTCCTCTCTTCTCCTATGCCATTCCTTTCATAACCTCTGAAAGAGCAGAATTAGCTTTCCCCTGTAGCAGCAATGAGTCTGGCTCTTGTCCCTTTCAGTCTCTCTTTCTGCAGTCAAATAACCCACTTTGCTGCTCGGCACTGATATGATTACATTCCTTTTCAGCTGGATTTAACACTGAAGTCAGGGTACGTTGCTCTGCTGAGGCACTGAAAGAAATTCTGAGAACATGAAAATTCACATTTCCTGAAACCCAGACAAAAAAGAAGATGCAGAGACAAAACTAGAATCAAAGAATGAGTAAGAGAAAATGTGAAGAGGGAGGGAGCACAGAAGGTAAAGAGGAACATAGTAGAAATATGATTATAAAGTAACACTGAAGGAGAAGGAGACGACCTGGGCCAGGACTGGGCTTTTATTTATTTATTTATTTATTTTTTTAAATTTTATTTTCAGGTCAACTACTTGGATTTCCTTTAGATTCCAACCTATCTTTCTCCCCTGAAAGAGTTGCATATAGTATGCCATCTTGAAAAAAAAATACTGAGATAATGAGAAATAATGAGAAAATATCATAGCACTTTAACTTAGTGAATACGTGTTAATACAGGGAAACCCTAAAACATATTAACACTGTTAAAAAGCAGCTATTGTCAATATACCCAGCATTTGTAGGTCTATTTCCTAGACTCACCATTTTGTGGTGACATTCAATAGTCATCCTGGGATGAAGCCATCACAGAAGAGGCAAAGGCACCAATTTGTCCACTGACCCTGACCTCACTAGTCCGTGATACAGTGCAGCCATAAGACATGCTTAGTTTTGAGTCTTGCTCTGCTGTTGCTCTTCCTTTTTTTCACCCACATTTATAACCAATTATAGAATACAAAAAAGTTCTGGCATGTTGCCCTATAGTTGCTGAAATGCATTCTAGGAAATGTAAGAAGTAGATGAGGCTACAATACAAGTACAAAATAATTCTACCTACCTACCTACCTATCTATCTATCTATCTATCTATCTATCTATCTATCTATCTATCTATCTATCTATCTATCTATCTATCTATCTATCTATAAACCTTATTACCTGTGAAAGTGTTATGACGTAGCCTTAAATGGCAGAATTTTGAAAATGTTTTTACCACACACACACACACACACACACACACCACACACACACACACACACACACACACACACACACACACACACACACACTTGTACAGAGTTAAGTTTCTTGAGAACTTGCTCTCTCAGACAGACTACAGTGTAGAGTGCAGCTGCATACTCTCCTGGAAATGATCAGCAAAAAAAAAAAAAAAAAAAAAAAAATAGACTATAGCCTACAATATGTGTTTATGTTTATGTATGTGTAAGTCTCTGTGTGTGTGTGTGTGTGTGTGTGTGTGTGTGTGTGTGTGTGTGTGCACGTACATGGGTGTGCGTATGTTTTTTGCAGCTGTGACTCCACCATCAGAGGGCTATATGTGCCTCTGTATGCAAGTCTGAGATTTCAGAAGGCAATTCTTAAGATGCCGCAGGAAAAAAAGCCCCCCTCCTGGGCTCACTGGCAGCTCTTTTCATGTCCCATTTCTGCTGGTGACATCATTGCTACACACACACACACACACACACACACAGACAGACATGAAAATGCACACACACCTACACTTGCGTTATGTGTCATTTGGAAATATTGAAATAATACCCAGTATGTGAACCATGGAATCATCAGCCGCTGGTCATTTTCCAGCCTACATTCCTTTATCTGAGTGACAGCCTGGCTGCTACTTTACTGTCTCCCTCTCTCATGTTGTGTCTTTCTTTTATGTTTCTAACACACCATCGCTCCCTCTCTCTTTTTTACCCTCTCTTTTTCCTTTCCCTCTCTCCTCTCCGTCTCTCTTTTCTCCACGCAGCGGGGCTGAAGCAGCCAGAGAGGTCAATTAAAGATTCACACCTCAAACTTGACAACTTAATGGCAGAGGAAGTCAGAGTTGAGGTGTGTTAGGGCTTTCTCTGTCTGCCTCCTCTGGTATTAACAGTGTGGGCTGCTCAAAGGCCGGCCTGCCTTACCCTGCACTTTTTGAAGTTCCCCACATGTTCTCTCAGAAAGTGAAACCCCTTGACTGTGTGCTCAGTCGCAGATGCACACCTACGCACGTAGAGCCAGACACACATTACTGTAAGACATTGGAGGTTTCACTATGGGACTGTTATATTAGCTTGCCCACGACATCGTCATAGAAACTGTCTGTCAGTTTACAAAGGGAAGACTCGCTAAACAACTTGTAATGACTCTCTGTCACTCTCGCCGTCTCTTGTTTTCTCCCACACTTTCTCCCTTCTCTCCTTGCTGTCTATCTGCCCTTCCTGCTCTCTGTTTTCATCTTCCTCACTCCCCTCATTTCATGATATCTCTTTCTCTCGCTCTCTCTCGTGTCTTCAAAGGACTTGTTTTTCCTTGCTCTACAGCTACGAACCCATCAATCCCTTTACCCTCCCATTAAGGAGGAAATAAATGTAAACAAATGCTGTGTAATTAGTGTTCATGGTCTCAGTATTCAGCTTTGGTGTCACTTATGGGCACACTGACGCATCTATATGCACACACTATCATGTATACAAATACACAGGACTAGAGGAACACGCACACACATATTCACCTACACATCACAGTCAGTATCAAGTTGGAAGCTTACATAAGTGGAGGTGTGATGTGACCTGGAGTCCCGGCAGATGGTGGTTCTGCTCACTACACGGGACGACTGAGGCGACGTTATGCATCAGCTTCTTACCTACATCCAGCATGGTACACTGTGTGCGCAACAAAATAGTCGGGGTAATGACTACATAAAATATAACACAGCCTATTCTATTTCCTGAAAATCAGCTTTACCATAACATCTGTCATGGTAAATCATGTTTACAGCATAATCGTTTATACAGCCATTACCCAAATCCAATTAAATCTAAATCAATTACATCTGAAGCATTCCCAAGCTTTGGCACTCTTGAGATACAATCAAATTTATATAAAACTGTAATTTTCTCAAAAAGCAGAGGCAAACTTCAGCCTTGTTTTCTGCCTCCCTGACAGAGAGTGTGGTAAGTGTGTGCCCAAGGTGTTTAGTGATGGAGGAAGAGGAGGACAGTCAGGCGGAAGAAAAGAAAACTAATGAAAGCAAAAGTTGGCTTTTATCTTGGGAAATGAGGGGGATGAAGAATAATCTATTGTCTCAAATGGCAGGCACAACACTTTTCACCCATAATCTGCTAAAGATAATATACTTGGCAGATTACAGGTATTGAACTATTATTGAGTTCAGTCTCTGCTCCCCAGCCAAAGCTAAGCTACTTGTGTACAATTTTCTGTGTGTGTGTGTGTGTGTGTGTGTGTGTGTGTGTGTGTTCGTGGCATAGTGTAATAGCAGGCAAGGAATACCACAGTATGCTTTATCACTTATCCAATTACGTGGGATAGCAAAACTAATCTACAACTCTATTAAAACAAGAGACCCTACAGCTCAGGGTTAAACAAAAGCAAATTACATTACCCCGTTACACACCACACACATACACGGACACACATTTTCCCATACACTTTGCCATTCTGCCAACCAGGCTTGTTCCTGTTCAACCATATCTCCATGGAGATTTTCGGAGAGCAGCCGTGCATAGAGTCTAAGTCAGCTCCGAGAGGATATGGATATGTATAGCTGCTCCTGAAAAATCCCTACATTCATGCAAACCTCTCAGTTTAATTAAAAATAGATTTGATAGCTATCCAGATCAGTGTTCTTTTTCCCTTTCGTTTCACCAATGGATGTGACAAAAGTTGTATTTGCCCATTTGTGTGTGTGAGTGTGAGTGTGTGTGTGTGGTGGCACCTGTCTAGAGTATGCTGAATTTGTACTGTAGAATAATAATAATAAAAAAAAAAAAAACCCAATTATAATAATGATGCTAATTTCAAGGGGTGGGTAGGGTGACAATTCTGGAGTGTATAATACATACAGTGTACTTCTGCACACACACCTGTCAATACATGTGAATGTGTGAATCTATTAATCTTATAGTAATAGATTGCTGATGATAAAATCCATCCATTCATTTTCCACACGTGCTTGTTCCTACTCAGGGGCTAGAGCCTGCTCCAGCATGCACTGGGTGGAAACAAAGGGAAACACCCTTCACACACTGCCAGTCCATCACAGGGCAAACATGCAGACAGACAAGCACACTCTCTCTCTCTCTCACATACACACACACACACACACACACACACACACATTCACATCTAGGGGCAATTTAGAGTCTTCAGTTCACCTGACCTGTCTGTCTTTGGACTGTGAGACGAAACCCTTGCAAAATGTGGGAAATAAGGTGCAAACTTCACACAGAAAGGATAGGGCTGAGAACCCTGGGGCCTGCGGCACTGAGCCACCCTCATATATAACATACTGATATTAAAAAAAAAAAAAAAAAAAAAAAAAAGAAGTACAACTTGTTGAGTTTTTAATGTAAAATGGGTCTCCTGTGTACAAACTTACGTGGAGGATGTTCGGTCACACGAGTTTTAAATCATTTATCAATTTAATTTTAATTTTTACGCATTTCATACCACCACAACGTAATGCATTAAGAAACTGATGTTCATTTCACCTATTTCTGTGACACCAGCATCCTACATTGGGAACTACATTGGCCATGCTGAAATCTATTACTGTAGAAAATGCAGCCCCTAAAACTATTTTTTATTATAGTAACTGAGTTTTAGGAACTCTCAAGTCTTGATTGTTGATGAAGATCATACTCAAGAATTATGCTGAATATGAAAATTCCCAATTTTAACTGGGTTGACTATCCATTTAAATGCTGCACACACTGAGGTACCAGTTTTACCATTCCTATCCTCTCAAGAGTGAGTTGCTCAAAGAGCTTATTTGCCACAAAAAGTTGGTGCATTCCCTTATGTCTGAGAATATTCCTCAGCTAAATCCGGGCTCAAGTCTCATGGCCTTTTCTAAAGTGACAATACTTTTTCTGACACCGCAGTCACCTCCTCTTTGTCTGAGGTCAGCGCAGAGCCTCTATCTCTTTTTTAATTCACTCATCTCGCAGTGTCCTTCCCTTCATCTCCTGTGACCACAAATCCCAGAGTTTTTTTTCCCTCTGCCTCTCTTTCTGTATCTGTCTATCTTTCTCTGTCCAGCTTTTCTCTGTGACCCCTGACCGTGTCTTTTTAAAAGTTGTTTGAAGTTCTGACTCTCCACTTCCCTTGTCTTGTCACATAGAGGGACTTGGTGTAATTTCCTCTTAATCTCTTCATCCCCTCTTCTCCAGAAGAGAGCTCTGTTACCTGAAGGAAGGAGAAAGGAGGATGGAGACAGAGAGGGGGCGGTGGAGGGATGGATGGAGCGTGTAAGGCAGACAGGAAGCTGGCCTGTGACTGCCCCCAATCAGGCTTCCCTTCTCTCCCTGTCTTCATCTTCTTTCCTCTATCTCTCTCTCGCTGTCTTTCACTCTCTTTCTCGCTCTCTCTGTCGTGTTCCTTCAACTTGAAACCTTGTTTAATCTTTCTGTTTTAAAGCGGCGGGAAAAAAAATGTAAGAAAGAGAGAGAGAAATAGTGAGATGACATAAAAACTGGCTGTAGTTAATTAAGAATAGATGAGATTAAAGGAAAAGACAGAGTAAGAGAAAAAGAGAAAGTGTGTGAAGTCATGAAAAGATAAAGCTCCACTTTATTTAACTACATGTCAGATTGACTCTGCTTTCTTCTTTTCCACCTCAGTACAGTGCCAGTGCTGAGGGTGATGAGAGACAAATAAGTGGAGGAGGAAAAGGAGAGAAAGAGTGGATGTGATGGACATTCGCCGAAGTGTCTGGCCTTTCAGTAATTGTGCCTTCAGTGGAGCAGAGGTCAGAGGTAAATGCCACACGTGGACATATCGTGCTATAATGAGCCAGAGATGGTATGACACACACACACACACACACACACACACACACACACACACATTCTACATAACCACGTGGATATTCATATTCACATAACCATGCACATGCAGGGATCTACAAGCACAGAAACATGTTTTCCCACAGAGAGCCATAGTAGGTTACTTTAAACACAGTTCTCCATTACAGCCGACGGTTACCTTATCAAAACTGTACCCAATAATTTAGACCAAACTCTCAAAAGGTGTAGTTAATTTCAGAGTAGTGACAGATTGGTTCTGTAAAATTTCCAGTGACGGCCCAGACCTTGATTTACCTCAGTAAGAGAGATGACAGGCTGCTATGACAGACAGGTTATTATTAGGGGAGGCTATTATTTCATTTCACGAAAAAAGGGGAAAAAAGGTAATTTGTTAATGGTAACATACTGGTTTGCTACTGCAACATACTAGCAATCAGTCATACAGACAATGCATAAATTTATGAAGACAGCATGAAAAATACAACAACAACATCAAAAATGTCAAAGCTGCAGAGGTGTATCAAAGAATGGTCTCTGTAGCATATGACTAACAAACTGGAGCCATACTGTTTCATAGTTCAAGCATTAATTTATTCCAAGGCTTTGTGTCCATCAAGGCTTTTTGGTAATGTAACTTGCAATATTTTAGTTATGTATTTTTTTAGTCTTAATTATAGATTTTACAACTCAAGTACAACATATTCTTTTCTTCCTTGTTGGATCCTTAATTAGTTTTTCCATTAAGGTCAGTTTTACTATTCTCATCATGGGTGTCACTATCAATAATGACATCACTGAACTTAAAGACATACAGCTGTAACACAGATTATATTCCATGCACCCTGATGACGACAATCGGTCAATATTGGTGTATTTTTTTAATCTTGTGTAGCCTTAGAGTATTTTTGCAGCTGCATGTCTATGCATTCTAGCCTTTTTCCAAAGAACACCTCTCTTTTCTATAGATGTACAAGGCACTTGAATACATATTGATCCATATTTTATAAAAAAATATCTGTCACTACTGAAATGGCCAGTGATGCTCTCACTTTTACCTCAAAACTGCTCAAAGAGACCAAATTTTCCACACATATCTGCAGTCAGAATGTTTTTGTACAGTTACTTTTTTGGATTTTGGATATGTAACACTGTGGCATGTATTCCATTACTACTCAGCACTATGTATGCTCACACAAGTACACACTTGCATACTGATCAAGGGCACCCAAATTGCTCGTCCATTGCTGACATGTGACTATCATAACAAATGAAGTCAGTAGAACACAGCCCTGTTTTCAGACTGTGGTCGTACCCCCTCGTGTTTAGAGTGAACCCCCGGGGTAGGGAGAGGCTGGTTGAAGTGGTGTTAACTGTCAGTCTGCATTTATGCTGTTTTCCCTCCTCCCAGCAACCCTAAGCTTGTTGCTGACAATCAGAAGCTTGTTTTATCCTCTCACTCTCTCTCTCTCTGTTTTTCTTTTGGTTGATCTCACTGCCCATGCCCCTTGCTTTTCACATGAAAATGCCATTTTGACGCATGAGGTGGAAGTTGAAGGGTAGACTGACCTCACAAGGGGAGGCAGTTTTGCAGAAGTATGTGCATGTGCATGCATGTGTGACCAAGTCTGCAGTTTTATGTGCATACTCTTGCCATTTTTTTTTTTTTTTTGTATATCTATTTATGTCCATACATAAGCTTGAGTGTTCATCTGTGCATACCCAAGTGTATGTCACCTCACCTGCCCTGTGTGGGAGTGTGTCAGCATGTGTGTGTGCGTGTGGTCTTCACCCCCTACCATCCAAGCAGATGCCACCTCCCCCTGATCCAACATGTCACTCTCAGTCGCTCGCTCTGTCTCTTTCCGCTTTGTTCATTCTGCACCTCAAACAGAGAATGTCCTTGTCAGGGCACACTGATGCTGTGATGTTTTATATCCCCCCCACTCTTTTTCTCTTTTTATCTTCAAGCAAACCATTATTTTTTGTGCACTTTGTAGCTGTGCTGTAGTATTTGCTTAATGTGTTCAAGTCCTGTCTATGTGTTGGGCTGCGAAGAGGACAGTGAATTCCCTCACAGGGATTCATGAAATATTAGTTGCTGAATGTCATCTAATGATAATTGGAGCTTTTTATTTCAAAGCCCTTTCCTTAAAACAAACCAGTCAGTCAGAGAATGTGGTTTTAGAGCTGATTATAATTCAGCACAAAGGTGATGTCACCAAAAATTTGAGTTTGACAAAGTGGAGTGAAACTGGTTGATGCATTTTCCCCCCAGAACAGTATTTAATAATTGTGGTTATTTGCCAGTGAACAAAGTACATGACCTCATATTACTTTTCTTCAGTTGATCACAACCAACAATACTGTCTATAGTGTATTTTCTCTGTGCGCTGAATAAACACAACCTTGGACAGAATGGATTAGCACTGGAGAGGGAAAGCATGACTGGCCTCTGCCTGGAGCATGGTGCACAAGGTCATGAGCGAGGCTGCCACCACTTGCATGGTCAAGCTTTATTTATTATTTATTGAGAACATGCATTATCACCAGGTCTCCTATGCCAATTATGATTTCCAAGCCTTATTTACATTAAAATACTACTACATGTACTCTTACATCCACTGTTCATACCACTACTTATACTACTACTACTAAAGTTTGTGTATAATGATGATGATTATTATTAGTACTCCAGAATAACTTAGCTATGTTTATTAATATCTTCATAAATGACTACATAAGTGCAGTGGTGTGGTGGACAGCTGCATCTAGTTCATTCAATTAAATTAGTTATTTATCTTGAATAAAACTATTTTGGCTCAACAGTGACAACAGTCCACTTTGCTGATCAATCATCAACAGATAAATGGTCATCTATCAGTTTTCCCTCACAAATACCTTTGGATGTAAAGGCAACTTTACTTGTAACCTGTTCTTCAGCATTACTTCAGCATAATAAACTGACTCTGACAATCTGAGTCAGTTGTCACATAGGTTTCATTTTAGGCGCAACAAATCCAGAATAAAGAGCAGTGGCATTGGGGCTGTATTGTTCTGCTCAGAATTTTTTCCTCTCCACACAGGAGCAGTAAAGTTTGAAAAGAAAGCATTTTCCATTCTTTTCTTTATGAGACTCACTGCTGGAAATTTCATGACCTAGTAAGCCAGCCATATAACACTCTGCTAATCTTATGTTTTATTTTAGCAACCAAAAAATAACAAGTATAATCTAAAGATATATAAAAAAAAATGATAACTTGTAAAAATCACCATATACTCAGAACGTGTTTTTATTTTTGATTTTTACAACTTGAACCTGATGTATCCAACCCTCAAATGTGGGACCTCTGGGAAAAATGGGATTTAGTCTATTAAATAGAATTTTACATCAGAAATAGCTGTAGCACATGTATTTCAACCCATATAGATGACAGGATACATTCCTCAAATTTTGCTCACCTGTCTTGTAAAGCAGACATAACTCTCTCATGGAAATCAGGCATGTTCCTCACTAGTTCCCTCTCCATGGAGAGCATGGTCAGTGCATTCAGGTGTTCCTGTCCCAATTCTCTTTGAGGTTGAGAGACACATCTCAACTTTAGCCGTTGTCTTGTAGGTTATTATTATGACGACTGAACAGTATTTTCTAATGAAATGACAGAGTTAGCCCTTGCCATATGGACCGTGGCCTTGAATGTGACTACAATGCTGGCTGGCCTTATCATGTAAGTGTAAGCTCACCCAGATCCCGTAGAGATTACACTGCAGTGCCTACAGTTGGCAAACAATTGCCTTCACATGAAAGTCTTTGAGACCGGTATGGGCGACCTTCAGCTTGACTGAAATTGCCCCAAATGGGCGATACTCCATGGATCACGGCTTTCTGCTGATTGGGCAATGTTATTCAGAGGCAAGACAAACTGTCGAGAACAGTCCCGGCTAACGTAATGCTGCGGTAGAGTCTGACAGAAAAAAATTCCCTTTCTTTCCCCATTGGTGGTGCATCGCCCAATCGCCCTAAGGCACAAGCCGCCCTTGCATTATTGTTAGATTTATAAATATTTTTTACTGAGTAAAAAAAAAGTCAGAGTCAAACTCCTGAAGTTTGTGACAGCCACCTGAAGCTGTAATTAACTTGAAAAGTCTGCGGGTTGAAAAGTGGCCAAAGATTGTTGGATGATATAGTGAAATTCAATATTTTGCAGAAATGTGCCAATGATACATACACAGGGGCAGAAAATAAATTGCAATACATTAGTTACATTTTATTCTGCTGTGCTAATCATAAATGAGATGGTCTGCCTTTCACAATTTAACAAGTTCTCCATCAAAATTATATTATTTGCACTTTGTAGTGACAACAGTTTTAAGTTGTTTACACTCTAGCAAGCCAACGCCACTGCCCCAGATGGCTAAAATTTGTGGCTCAACATAAACATAATTCTGTACGGTCATGTTTTTGTCACTGGACTTTTATTTATTATATCACATTTGTGTATCAAATCATTAAGCCCACATGAGTTAAGTGTATTGTCCCATCTACAAAAAAAAAAAAAAAAAAAAAAAAAAAAAAAGCAGAGGTTGTGTTTGTGTGTGACACATGACTATAATGAGCCATCTTGTGTGTCATATCTGTGTGACACCCTGCTGTCACTGGTATAATTAGACATCGTCTGGACAGACCGCCTGCACTGCGGTACCTGCCTGATCCCTTACTCGTGTACCCACACAGACACACACACACACACACACACACACACACACACACACACACACACACACGAGAAAAAACACAAATTTGTGCAGATGAGATAATGTCTCAGGGGGATTATGAAATCATGTCACAGTTAACAACAAACAACAAACATCTCACCTTCCAGATAAAAAGACAGCAGAAATGATAGGAGAAGTGATGACATTTCAGCTATATTTGTGTGTCTCTTTCTGGTTTCTAAATGTGTGTGTGTGTGTGTGTGTGTGTGTGTGTTTGCCCCTCTGTCAGTTGGTCTATTTTGTCTGTGTTTATACTTTTGTTGTCTGTGTCTGTCTACCTGTCTTTATTTATGAATGTTTCTCTGAGCGTGTTTGTGTGTGTGTGTGTGTGTGTGTGTGTGTGTGTGTGTGTGTGTGTGCGCACGCGCGCACACGCGTGTGTGTGTTTCTAACGTTCTGCTTGGCTGTCTTTCTGAGTGGGCATGTATTAATTTTCCAGAATGGCCAGTCTTGTTATGGTAGTTATAGCAGTACTTAGACTGTGTGGCCAAAGCAAGGGGCCCAGCCTCGGCTCATAAAGCACATCATTATACACACAGACACAATCTTATTACCGACTCTGGTTAGAACAGCAATTATAGTTTCACCATGATATTTCACTGTTCTAATGTCCGTATGGGACCGAGTGTTCTCTGACCTACAGAGACCAAATCTGTGCTGCTATCAGGCACAAAATGGCTCCTGTTAAATTTAGGTCACCTAATATGGGGACAAGTAGCCAGCCACAAAATGGTGGACGTTAAAATGAGGATGACTGCACTGTTAGACCTAAGATGGATCTTCCCCCTCACAGTAATTATGAAAGAGTTTTGTCTTTTGGTCTAATAATGGTTAGTTGTTTTGGAGCAGTGATGAAACTAATATGTAAATTTATTAGGCTTTACATGGTTTTATCTGTGAAAAGGACAGTTTTGTGATACAGTTCCACCCACTCTTTGCATTACAGGTACGCAGTGCGGTTTTGTGACCTCAAGAGCAAGAGCTGTGGTGCGCACTTGAAAACCCCCGTCCCGTTTGTTTACATAACATTTCCTTCCAGCAAACCACAAGCAGTGGAGCGACATATTCCACACAGAGATGTAAACAGTACAACTTTCAAATATTCCAAATCTCTCTAGAGGTAGGAAATGCATTCACCAGGTTTATGTGGCCTCAGGGATGCAAAGCAATGGCGAGACATTCTGAATGTAAACAAAGCAAGGAAAACAGCACTGGGTAGCTTTAATTTCATACCTGCCAACGCTTTTGATTTTACCAGGAGGGTTTTGGTTTTCATGCTGCTGTCCTGCTATTCAAATCTCATGATGTTCTCCAATATTTTGTTTCAAAATTTCAAAATCTGCCCATCTACCACATTTGTTAGAAAAAGTGAAATAAATAAATAAATAAATAAAAATATCTCAGCCCTAACAAAATGTGTTACACCTAAAATGCATTGTATGTATTTTTTTTAAGCACAACTTAATATGGCAAGATTGTAATTTTAACCAGTTTCAGATATTTGTACCATTTTCAAAATCTCCAGATTTTTTAACTGTCAGTGTTGGCAAGTAGTATTAATTGTATGATGTAGTCATATTAAGTGTGCACCTGAATCTGAATCCATATTCAGCAAGTAACAAATAATGGCTTCCTGACGAATAAATTACCCTTACGAACATTTTTTTTTTTTTCTAAAAATCCAGCTCTAGATAACACATGTGACATTTTTGTAATCTGGGTTTACTTGTAATGGATGATACTGTTTTGGCTGTCCATGTACCAAAAACCATAGCGGATGGAGCTACACCAAAAGAATAGACAAGGCACACAAATAATGTAAAACCATCCTCATCCTTAATAACACAACTAAACATAAAGAGCACATGATTAACAATACGCATACAAACTAAAGAACTAAATTGGGAACGTGAGCCAAACAACAACGAACTCGGCTAAGTAAATATCAGCTGCCAAAAGCATGCTGGGAAATTCCACTGACTCAGACGTCGTCACCAAGAGAGACATTTCCGCCACATTTTTTCACAGCTAGATTTCTTTTGATTTGCAGAATGCATAGTCGTTAGAGTGGGTTTCCTAAACCTATATAGTTTTAATAAGCAGGAATTTCAGTCACTTTGTATCTCTGTGTGATTAAAATCACTTTCGGTTTCAGACACGCCCACTTTTTGCTGAATCAAATACAAATACAAAATACAAATAGTGGTGCCCCCGTACACCTCAACTATTGTATGAAGTGCAATTACAACTGTGTTGTGTGCAAATGCAGCACAAAGTATAGGTAATTTCTCTGGCCACACCTTTTCTATAGCTTTCCACCAGACCCATAGAAATAATAAGCTTGTTCTAAATCTTGGTCCACTTTTGATGAAGTGTTTATACTGTGACTGTACAAAACATATGGATGTCAGTGAAGGCACTTAGAATGAGTTACGGTACATACCAAAGACTTTCTTCAGTAGGTGCAGCGGGTCAAGAATTACCAACCCACCAGAAAGATGCTCTGAATGCTGTTTCAGAGCTTTTCAACCTAGCCATTTTTTTTTTTTTTTGAATTGCTTATCCACAAAACAAACAAATAATAATAATAAAAAAATACTACTACATGAATACATGTACAGCATAAAAAAGTGAAACCTGCTGCCTCACCAAATAGTCCTCTGGCAATACACAATCCCCAAATCAATCAAACAAGCGAATAATAAAAAAAGAATATAAGAATTAAAATAACAATGAGAAAACTCTACACAACTTGACCAAACCACGTAGTAACATGGCCAGGCAAAAGTGATTAAACACAGGCAAGAAGCAGCTTCATGTAAATGGGTTCTGAAACAGAATTTGAAGTTTGAAAAGGCAGAGAAGCCCACACAAAGGTCTCACAAAGGCACACATCAAAACAGCTTTAAGCAACTGAGCTTTGCCGAGACTAAAACTGGGAAGGTTGAAAGAAGTGCTTTCATGCATAACTCATCAAACCAGCACTACTGTTCTCTTATCATTACCCAGCAACCTAATGTTATGTGATGCCATTCATAATGCAGAAAGAGCAAAGAGAAGACAGTGGGCTTTCATTTATCAATATTTATGCATGTGCAGAACCTTGAAAGATGCTGAAATACTGAGGGGCTAAAATTTAATCAAAACATTAAATATGCATGCCAATATTTGTAATGACACTGTACTGTCTCATTTGCGTCTGGAATATTTAGTATAGCATATATTAGTGGTGTTTCTGCACTAATATGTTCATATATTATTACCTGACAGATGACAACCATTATACAGAGATTTTTTGAATGGCAATGTCCTTTTTGTGATCAAAACCGGAATCAAAAATGCTTAAAAATAAAATAACACTGCCATGTGCTGACGTGTGGTCTTTGTTTGTCGGTGCATGTTGGCTAGCGTGCTACATTCTGGCTTTGTGCTTGTTAGTGCAGGCATCTGTCCCACCAAAGGATATGCATGAGGCTGTGCATTTGTGGGCCTATGCATGCATACATGAGCATGTATCATGCATGTATCTCGGTGTGTGCATGTGGATGAGTGCGTGTTGTTTTGTGTATACTGTCTGCATGTCTGTGTGTACCGCAATTCCCCCGCTGTTTTGTAATTAAAGCTGAAGTCAAGTCTAATTCTCCTTACCTTGCAGTTCTGGAGGTTAATTGTGAGAGCCACACAGCTCCCGGCAAGCTCTCTTCCATTTTAGCACTTTCCTGTGCAAACTACAGAGAAGATAGTTAGTGGTAAATGTGGAGGTGTGGAGGAGGGGTGGGGTGGGCACTGTGAAGATGCAGTAATAACAACACCATTACCCTCACGGTGCATGAAGAGAACAGGGCCAGGCAGGGACACTAGTTAGCCTCCATGCAAAAATTAGTGAGGGTAAAACAAAGACTAATGGTGAAAAAAGATGCATAGGCATAGTTTTAATGATGGGATTCCCTTGCCTCTGCATGTGTGTGTGTGTGTGTGCATATGCATATGCATGTGTCTGATCTTGGTGGTTAGTGGTCTTCATTTTTTTTCGGGTTAAAAGGTTTCCAGCAGAACGACCCAGACACAGGACATCAGACAAGGGTGTGCATTAGTATGTGTGTGTGTGTGTGTGTATGTGTGTGGTTGCACCTGCAGGCAGTCAAAGTTGTGGGACTGACAGACAGCCGCTAACCTTCTTGGCACTGCAACCCTGTGATTGACGTCTCCATGGTGAGAGAGTGGGCGGCAGGAGGACCAGATATTACTGTGATGGTCAGGGTTGAGTAGCATGAGCAATCACTCCGATCTCTGTGTGTGTGTGTGAGTGTGTGTGTGTGTGTGTGTGTGTGTGTGTGTGTGTGTGTGTGTCTGAGTGTGTGTGTGTGTGTGTCTTTGTCCATGTGTGGGCATATTTGTATGCCTGTACCTGCCAACCCATTGCAGTTTTCCCACTGTGATGATATCAATTTAGCCAAGGGATAACATTTGCTACTGAACTGTTGAATTACTCTTTGATATTATTTCCTCCCCTGTAATAGAAAATAAACAGATTGATTTCTAGATAGCTAGATAGATAGATGCATACATACATACAGACATGCATACATAGAGTGCGAGGGCTCAGAAATTGAGATGGGGGATCAATTCTCACCCTGACTTTTCATATTATCACTAATTACTAACCAGAATCATGTTCAGAGAGAACTGGACTGAAAATGGAGACAGGAATGGCGTTTTATTTCTCTGAGGGTTGACTTGTTGTTTGTTGTGTTGCGGTAATTAAAGGCTGTAAATCGCAGAAAGAGAGAGTGACAGAGTCTGAGGGAGGGAGTCTCATTTAATCAGTCGGTTCCTCTCGCATGGGGATACCCCTCTCATTCTTCCTCTTCCCCCTTTTCTCCACCCATCACTCAATTTATCTCATCCTCTCTCCAGTTAGTGATAACTATGAGGGGATGCATACTGATGGTAGGGCCTTTGTGGCCCGTGATTTAAAGGATAACTCCAGCCATGATGGATGTTACGCCTTTTTTCCAGAATCTCACTTATGGTACTCCTGTGCTTTTCCTAACCTGTAGCTATAAGGATTTCTCAGATATCGTCATGTTTAAATTGGTCTTGTAGCAGATAAGGCTGAAAATTTGGCCTTGATATCATTTAGAATTGAAGGAGATCAGTGAAACAGCAATCTAGAGACATGGAAATGAGTCACGCTAACTTCCTCTGACAATAGCATGCAAAAACCGCTGAATTTTTTTAAAGGAGTGCAGGCACACTGGAAAATACCTTTAATATTCTCTTTTCCTCCATCTTTTCCTATGGTTTCTAGTTAGTACAAGTCATTCATGTCATTAATGTGTGTGTCTTGTGGGAGAAGTTGTATTTATATTGTCTGGTGGTTTGAGAACAACTCTTTGCTGTCAGCTCATTTGTCTTTATTACAAACAAAATGGCCCCATAAGGAGACAGCCATTACCAACTATTGTCAACATCACTTCACACACTAAAAAATGCAGGCATGCACACGCATGCACACACGCGCAAACACACACACGCAAACACACACACGCACGCATGCATGCGCACACTCACGCACACCCTCGTATGAGCTGAAACTTAACATTTAGCTTTGTGACACAAATTAATGGAATCCATAAATGTTTGTGAACATACACACACACTCACTTATGCAAACAGATAAAGGTACACATACTGAAAACATGTAAGTATAAAAACCTCATTATATACAAAAATGCATGCAGTCCAAACGTACCTCCCTGCATGTCTAATTTATTTCCAGCAGGAGACAGTCAGTCAGTATGATAAACCTGATTCATAATTTATCAGGCTTAATAGCCACCTGCCTGTGCCACTAGCTGCTATCAGCAACAAAGTATGGGCTCAGAAATCCCTGTGTTTTGACTGAGCGTACATGTGGAGTGACAGGCTGTAAAAGGATGCGCTGAACATGAGCAGCAAGATTTTTTCATCATGCTGATAACAGGAAGGTGCAATCACATGGTTTATATGGTGGTAGGTGTACAGGTGGCAGATTTTTTTTCCTTGTGTCTGTGTGTGCGCATTTTCATGGTTTGTGTATGTGTGTGTGTGTGTGTGTGTGTGTATGTGTGTGTGTGAGAGAGCTATAGGAACTGCAGCTAGGAATAAGGCCACTGAGCAAAGAACAAGGCGACCTTTATGTGTCTTCAGCTGAGACTGGCCTCTTTTCCCCATTGTTGTTTTTGGAGAAGACATGCTGTTGCTTATACGTGATGGTGCTGACAGCTCAGCTTGTATTAAGTGCCAGCCCGCTCTCACTCCCAGGGCGTCAAATACCGACACTTTGTCATGCCCTTCTGCATCTGATACTGACGCCAAAGGCACCCTTCTGCGTCTGATACATTGCCAAAGGCACCCTTTGGCGTCGGATACAAACGCAAAAGGCACTCATTAGAGGCCAAAGGCAGCCTTTGGCGTCAGTATGAGACACAGGGGGCGGTGACGTAGTATAAAGAGCGAGAAAGTCTGCAATTGTAACTGTTGGTGCCATTTTTATGTCTAAACCTAACCTTATCCTAACCTTAACCGAGTGATTTTGTTGGCTAAACCTAACTGTGACATTAAATGCGAGAAAGCCCTGTATGTCTTATCCTGACGCCAAAGTTTATTTTCTGTTGACTCTTGAAACCATGTGGCCACACTCCAACTGAAGCATGGAAGCCGCGGAACAGCTGCACCAATCAGCATCCTTTGAGGAGCTACAGGCATGGTTTGGATTAGGGGCGTACAGCCATTGCACTATTTGTATTCGGGTTCGGATTCAGGCTTTTAAAAAAAACCTTCGGATTCGGGAAGAAACCGGAAGTGGGCGCACTAGAGACTTCCGGCCAGGTAGCCAGCTAACTTCCGGTTTAGCTCTCGGCTAACTAGAACGGGAATAAAATACCATATTCATCCGAATATAAGACGATATTTTTTCCATTGAAAATACCCTGAAAAACGTCCTTGTCTAATATCGGGGGTCTAAGCAAATACACTTGTATTGTACTTGCATATGTAAGCCAGTAGGTAGGCTCGCCTGATGCCACAATTACAGATGAATGGCCGCATTGCGCAGTCAATAATCAACCATGTTGTCTCTGTCATTGTCTGTTGTGCTGCTGCAGCCGCCTATGAACAAAAGTTGATTTATAATGAAAGGTATATATGGCAGTATGTGTGTGCCGCTCACCTGTCAGATCCGACAGACCTGACCGGGTGAGCGCGGTATCGGCCAGGGCAGCAGCTGGTACTGATGCCGGCTACGGCGCCGGTCGGCATCAGGCGGCAGTCGTTTCGCGGGGGTTGTGACGCTCAAAAAAATGTATCCACCATTTTATAGCCGCTTCTTTTCCCGTTATTGTCTATGACAAAATGCTTTTTTTGGCTCAAAATCATGCTCAAAACACGCATCCAAACGTTTTTTTTTTTTTCTTTAGAAAAAAGCTCCCGAATAATGAGGAGAAACTTCGGACAGAAAAACTATTCGGGATCAAAGCATTATTTGTGTACTTCCGAATATCGTATTCGGGTTCGGGTACATCCCTAGTTTGGATGATGACGATAGTGAGAAACCACTTTGCCCTGAATTAGAAAACAAGAACAACAGGATATCATTGTAGATTTTCCTTACAAAAACAGCAAGAGTACCAACATGTTAGCAATATGCTTAACAATCCAAATCCAAATCCAAATCAAAGTTGCTGCTGTTTGTTTGGCTTCTGCACTTCTTCTTTTGTCATTCTACACCATGTAGTTTATTTTTTGATTTGGTTGAACAAAGTTAGCAAATCATAGACAGATAGTTGATTCAGTCACCTGCTATGCATTTTTGTAAACTTGTGTTGCTGCTTCCCCTTTTTCCCAGATGGTTTAAACCCAACAGTTTCATTGACAGGTTTTGAACATCAGTGTTGTCATCAAATTTCATCTCAATTGACCAAATACATTTTAAGATAAGATGCTCTGAATCTGATATCTTACCGACTGACTGTCTGACACAGAGATATATAGAGCAGGGCAAAAAAAAAGTGTGTTTGAAGAGGTGGAGAATTTTGTATAGCTCCCATTTCAACTTGAGCATTTGTATTTCCATGCCATCTTGCATTGTCACTTTCCTCAACCTTTAAACTACCTCCCTCTACAAATCCCCAACACTAGACACCCCTATACCAATCCTGGCTTTTATCAGAGTGCCTACATCTGTAATGGTCAGAGGAGCGTTAAATTATATATACCCTCCCACATGCAAACATACACACACACACACATTCATTGATGAACTCTGATTAAACTTGGTTTCCGGAGCTTGCCCATTTCTTAATTGGTCAATGTTCAGTGACTCGACTTTACCTACATTAGCAAGATTTGTCAGTTTCTCCTACCTTTCTTCACCTTGTCCACCTCCTGTCTTCCCCGTCCTGCATCTTCTTCTGCTGCACCTTAGTAATTTCTGAAAGAAAGTGGGTCAATGTAACTAAAAGAACAAGAAGGGTAATTAAGAGTTAGGGCATGTCTGCTGTCACAGACTGTTATTTTAATCAGGGGATACAGAGAATGGGACCATCACACAGTCGACTGAAACTTCCCCTACAGTCCAGCATGTTTACATTCCCATTTTATCCACAATACTCAAAGTATTACTACCTTGTGAAATTTACAGAATGAAAACATTTATGTACAATTTTATTGTCATATTAAGTGACTTGTTTTACTGTGATGTTCAGGGTCCCAGAGATCCAACTTTTATATGTTTTTCCAAAAGCATGCATTTAATTATTTATAAGTGTATGTGTGTGTGGAGATTATTATCATTATTATTTTTGGTGTTATTGTTATTATTATTTAGTTGATAGTAACTGTGTGAGATGGTGCCAAAATGGGGTGAGTCACATACTAAATGACCTATATTAATACAAATTTAGCATTTTGGTTAATACTTTTTCGTATCAATGTCTGCTATTCTGGTTTGCACTGAATCCACAGAATTTGTTTTATCATTGCTAAAGCCCTTTACCCATTAAACCTTTGAGCCTTTCAAACTACATCCACCTCTCTAATACCTGAGTGCCTTTATCTGTTCCTGAACTAATATGTATCTGGAAAATCCGGCTTTATGATACACTCTATATGCCCAGAGAGGAAATACGATGACCCACACTTTCAAGGTTTTAATCAAAAGTTCACGTTCCGTTCCTGCGCACTAAAACACATTCAGACATACTTTGACATTAAAATATGATCAAATACTGACAAGTCATATGGCACAACCATCAATCGGCACATGTCTGTAGTTTTCTGATTTTATTGTTAAACAATGGATAAAAAAAAGTCAGTCAGCACAGTAATAATTGCAGCTAATAAAAATAAGCTGATATTAAAACACATGAGTGTGGCTTTTGTACTGTGGAAAATGTCCTTGTTTAATGCAGTGTCTGTTTGTAACATAAATGGTGAAGTGTGCCATATTTGTCTTCGTACTAGTTTTAAGTTCAGTGATTTAGGTGCTCTGCTTAAGTTTTTGAAAAGCCAAAGTTGTAATCTCACCTGACAGACACCCACACTGATGTATAGAAGGCTGGGTACAAATAGATTAACTTGTCTTTAATGGAATAAGACCTGCAAGCCACAGAAGTTTAGTGAGACCAAGGAAGTTGAGTGAGTTGGCACTGAATATACTTTCTATTGAGCACACACTTTGACTACTAGTCCCCAGTCCCCAAATCCAAAATGGCAAAGTCAAGTGGAAAAAGTAATTTAATTTTGTTATGGGTTATCAAGACTATCGAAAGGGGAAGTAATTAAACGAAGACCTGGGACGAACTTTTTCCAAAATCTTCTCTAAGTCTGTTCCAATTTATTTTTTACTGTCAAGTTAGTTCAATATACTACTTTGAAAACTAGGGGAGCACCTGTGTGTGTGTGTGTGTGGATGTGTATGTGGTTTCAATATATGTGTGTAGTTTAGAAAAATCATAATCACCCCAACTTGTCCTTTTGCCAAATCCTATACAACAGTGCCTTCACTCCAACAATATGTGTATTATCTTAGCAGACTGGGGAGGGATAAATAATTAAAGAGGTAATCACACAATGACTGCCACCAACCTGTGCTTCTGTTCGCACACTCAGGACAGTCCTGATTTATAATTTACAGCCAGACATTTAGGCCTTTGTACTGCTTTCAGAGCTGGTCTCTGGTGTGGGCTAGATAGGCGTTAAAAATTCATTATGATAGAGATATGGAACGAGCCAGTGATAATGACACCTGTAACCTTGTGTGCCTACAGCACGCAAGTACAGACACAGACATTCAGATTAGCAAAGGTTTTTGGATGTGTACACAAAAACACACATGCACACACTTTGTGGATCTATCATTAGCACAGAGATGCTCAAGACACTAAGTCGCACGCATGTCCGTGCACGTATACACACACAAACAAGCAAACAAACAAACAAGCTCATTTACAAGAATCATGCTCTTTCTGTTTCTTTCACTCTCTGAGTACAAATGCCAACAACAATTTGTCAAGACAGTGTCAGGTGCCTGCTATGAATTTGCCCACCGCACCGGGGAACTTTGCCAATCCAGTATGGGAATATTGGCATCGGGATGTGGCTGAGGGCCAGAATAGAGGTGGGAATAAGAGGTGGAGGAGGCAGGCACACAAAGGTGTGAAAATGACTCAGACTCTGCATAAGTTATTTGTGTTTGTACGCATGTGTGTATGTGCATGTGTATGTGCATGAGTGTGTTTGTGAATGAATGTGTTCTGCTTTATGTGCATCATTTATTGCTTGTGTGTGTATGTGAGTCCCCGATTGTGTACTTCTGCATGAAGATGAATAAGTGATTGATGCATAATAATGCAATCAAAGACTGTCAATCTTTCCTATGCTAGGTGACTGTTCCATCATAGTCAGTGGTTGTTAATTCTGACTCTGTGACAGGCTTTATAGTCTATTCGCCTTTGTTTTGGCGGTATGCTAATGATGTTTAGAATACGAATGGGGAGTTTAGGTCACCTCTTTCCATCGTCAACAACAAAGCAATAAGCCGGCACTCTTTCAGACTTAAGACTTTAGAGGAGACTGTGTAGGCAAATGGGGACACATAAATATGCATCCATGAACAGACACATTCTGCAACCAAGAGCATACATGCATTAGTGTATACACACATACACACACACACACACACACACACACACACACACACTGCGGCTTGTACTTTGGACACCTGTTCATTATTTCTCTCAGTAGGAGACTTAGATTCCTACAATTCACCATCTTGTTACGCCCACATACATCATGGGTGTTCAGCTGTATTTCTGTAAATGTGCAAGCCTGCATGTTTGCAAGTGTGCAAGTGTGTGTGTGTGTGTGTGTGTGTGTGTGTGTGTGTGTGTGTGTGTTTGTGTGTGTGTGTGTGTTGCCATGTCTTCTGCTGCCAGACTTGCAGCAGAAGGTCCTGTGATGATCACTTGTGTGGGTGGAGATGCTGTGAGGCCATAGTATTGTCCAGGTTCCCAAGAGGATTGCATACAGTACCACACAAAGGAAAAGACACATTTTTACACTGGTGGTTTGGCAAGACTGCAGACCTTGTTACTTTTATCCAGATGTGGAACGAGCATCAAAATAAACTTACTCAAGTACAAGTATTGTTACTTTGCTGAAGTTTTAGAGCTGTTGGGCAAGCAAAATCTTGAGCTGAATTTGAGCTGACGCCATTATGCTCACATGCTCTGCAATGAACAGCACACTTAAGGAAAAGTAACATTAGGAGTACCACATTTTTTATAGCCTGTAACAGTCCAACCTGTGTATCAGTATTTTTACATTTGCTTTTTATTAGTCATTTCACATTACCTCATTGACTTTCCCTTGGCACTTGCCCTTGGGGGAATCCTCATTACTATCATGAGTGTCATTCCATTTGTCTGAAAAACTCAAGTGAGCTTTATGAGATTTATTGTTCAGAGGCTGAGGTCACTTCTGTGGTGTGTTTTACAGTACCCGTTTTGCATTGCTATTTTTAGTTATTTCTGATGCAACATCAAGATGTTAGAGCAAAGGATATAAAGATACAGAAGACACAAAACAATGCCATATAATACAGTTTATACCATATAATACAGTAGTCCTATGTTGAAAATCAACACATCTGTCACATTGTGGAACTTGTTCTATGCAATTTCCTCACCTTATTCTTACAGAATTAGAAGGAGGAGGAAGGAGAAGACAAAGAAAATCAAAAACACTGCAATTTCCAAAACAAATCTAGATGCAGATTTGTCAAATGCCATAATATCACAATTATCCGTAGGAAATGCAATTGTCTCATTGAAATGAGTCAGCAGACATTTGTGATGATCAGTACAAGACAACACAGTGCTTAAGAAGACCCAGACATAAACTGCTTTGCTCCTCTCCTGCTCCCCTGCTCCTCTTGTGACGTACATTGTTACATATTAACAATGGCCGAGGGGAAATGAATGATGGAATATGAAGCAACTAATGAAACGCAGCATGGGTGTCCCTTGTGATGACTGGGCCATTCTGGTGGTGGGCTAATTGACTTTTTTTTTTTTTTTTTTTTTTTTTTTAGTGTTATTATTATTGTTATTACAGCAGTGGAAAAAGCTAGACAGAACACTCGAAAAAGTGCATAAGGATCTGAGAGTAATATAATTCCCAGACATATTTTCCAAATATTTTTACTCTAAAGTACAATTCAAGGTGATTCACTCTGCTATAAACCCTCCCCTGCATTAGCAGTGAAGCCTCACAAGAGAAGTGAGAGGATTCCTTTGTGTTTTTCCCCAAAAAGGTGGATAACACTGGACTCTCAATCTCCCCACTGGGCTGTGATTATTTGTTTTACCCAATAATTCTGCTGTTTTTGGCAACTCGAGTCTTCCTGTCCTCAATATTATTCCCACAAAGCTGCTGAAATGTGTCTTCAGTACAGAAGGTTCCAGCATTTTATCTGTCCTAAATAGCTCTCTTACTTCTATTATATTTCCCTCTAGTTTTAAATATGCAATAGTTTTACCACTCCTGAAGACAACTAAGTTAGATCCCTTAAACCCCAACAACCTCAGGTCTATTTCTAAAGTCCTGTTTTATCTATCTATCTATCTATCTATATATCTATATCTATATCTATATATAGATATAGATATATATATATATATGAGTACTTGTAAAGTAGCTCAAAAGAGCTTGTTCTAAAGCATCTTAGTTGGAGCCTCTCCTCCAACACAGAACCAGCAGCTAGAGAAAGAGTTATCTTTCATAGTGGCCTGACTTTTGAAGAACAGGAAGAAAGAATAGTGCAGTCTCACTTGCCACAACCAAGAAATAAATCAACAGTTATTTTTATCCTCCGATCTAGAGGTCATCCATGTTTTTATCATATCTCATTTAGACCACTGTCCCTCTGTTCCAGTCAAATGTTGCTCTCAGGCATCTGTTACCAAACAGATACACCACATATCCTCATTTTAGCGTCTCTTCCTGGATACCAGGTACAAATAACATACTTGCAGCCTGCATATACCAGCATACAGTACAGCAGAAAACATAAAATAAGTCAAATAAAATGAGAAAAAAAAAAGTCTTGGCATCATAAGCTGATACCTGTCGGGCCCTGTTTGCACTTGAAAACAAGCAACATTTGCAGGGACTCTTTTTTCTATTCTAGTCTATTTTCTCTGTGTTTACAACACCAGGAGCATCACTTTCCTCCACCATAAATCATGCTATGTTATGTTAGGTTGTATCATTCATTACAGCCTGGTTTCCCTCCCTAGATCTGTATCTTTATTCTGTATTCACTAACAAGCCATTTGATTTAGAGAGTGCTAACTGACACGGTAATATCATGGATAATATCATGGTTATGATAAATCCAAAGTAAATACCATACTTATTGTTTATACTTGTATGAAGAGGTGTGTATATACTTTTCTATTTTATTTTATTTTACATGCACAATGCTGGAGTAGTTGCCATCACATTTCACTGCTGCTGTACATGTACATTCATGCATGTGACAAATAAAAAATCTTGAATCTTGGAGAAAAGATGCAGGCATTGTTTGATGTATTTCTATAGTAATGAAACAGAGTGACCGACATTCCTATGTATATTAAGTAACACTTACCTCAGTGGCTAACTACTTGGTGGAAACAATAAGGTCAAATCAAGTTCAGAAGGTTTTGACGTTCATAAAATGAAATGCCACAGTAAACAAATTCTATCCAGAAGCAGTTAAAGGAACACAGCACTTTTTTTTTTGGCAAATTAGCTTTCCGTCTATTGTGTCCATGGCTGCCTGCTAACGTTGTAAGCACAATCAGCTGCTGTGGGTTGATTCTGCTAGCCTAGCACATTGCTGGTTATGACCAACTAAGGCAGGAGAGAAAACAAATGAACAAACAAACAAACAAACAAAAAAAGGTAAATTAAATCTTGTGTACTTGTGTCCTTTTGGAGAATGATCTTCCTGAGCTGTCTTTTAGAGAGCAAATGTCTCAGCACAGAGAAACATCCTTGCAGGTTGAGATGGGATTTATCCTTGATGTCATGTGCCTTATCAAATAAGACAGACAGCTGCTCATTTCCCATTTATTTCAATCCAAAGTTTCATCTAGCGCTGTGCTTTAGAGTGTTGCGTTCTTTGGAGGTAATGCGTTGTTCTTGTAATGACTCTTGGGGCTTCCCATTCATTCTCATCAACCACATCACCATTCAGTGCATCCATATCTGGCAACCTCCAAGACCTTTATCCATTTTCTGTCCATGTGTTCTTAATGATTAAAAATGTTGCTTCAGCTGTTCAGTCTTAGATCAAATGTGTCATATAGGACACAAAACACACATGAATGCAAGTTGAGAAAGACTGATTGGCTGACCTGGACAGAAACTCTGTTCAAACCTTCTCAATCATTACTCTTCCCTCTGCTTCAGTCCTTAACCTATATGTAATATATGCAATAGTATCTTGTAATCCTGTATGGCATATGAATCATGTTTATTTTATGAGGCATCTGGATATATGAGATCATGATCACAATCACTCATTAATCCATCTTGATAGGCTTCAATTGATGCGCTTGTGCCTGAACAACAGTGGTTTGTACTGGTTTGCATCCTGCTTGCAGCTACGGCGTGGTTAATGTTTAATAATGACAGCTCCTAAAAAGGTTAGCGGGTTACCATAGATGCTGCTGTTATATCAGAATTGGAGAGTATTTCTTCAGTGAACATTACTTGAATTCATAGGTAGCTACACCAGCTTGCTCTCTAGCTGTCAAGGTTCCTTAGACTGCAGCTTGAGTCCAGATTGGTGAATGCTTGAAACAGTGTGTAGCAAGAAAAACCTAAAGAATTAAATTGCTGAGGATTTTTGAATTTGGATCAAGTAGCAAGGATCGGGCAATAATGATAAAGAGCACACAAATCTCGCTTTTATGTCATTAAAGCTGATGAGCAATCCTCCATATTCCTGAGATAATAATTACATATATGGGAAGTGATATGTGCTGTAGTAAAAGGCTTCTCTGGAGGGTTGCTACCTTTTAGTGGTGGGGAAGCTTGTGTGTACTGAAGATCCCAAGAGTGATTCTGTCTAGAGTTTAGCCCACCCTTGGTGGTAAGGTTAAGGAGGAGGTATCAGACAGAGCATGACTCAAGAAAGACCTCAGCAGCAGATGGAGGATGGTGTCCAGCAAAAAGGCAGATTGCTACAATGGCTGTGAGTTATTGAAGTTGAGGGAGGCTGCAACAGGGGCAGACCTTCAACTGTCATGGAGTCCATGCTGTTGGGTGCTGGCCTGAGTCTGTCAAGAGCTGTGTGGTGGCTGTCCATGCAACAGCCTCTGCATGTTAAAAGAAGTCAGGCACTGGCATCCACCCCAACTCAGCTACACACCCCAAATCAGCAAGTGGCAAATGGGAGCAGGACTGAGAAGTCTACAGTGCTCCCCAGTAAGGGAGCGGGGCCAGAAAATGTGCCCTAAAATTGTCTACCTCACTATCTCTGTGGCTAGATTGCTGCATTGCTGATCTCTTCTTTCTGGTCAGAAACACACGGAAATAGATTTCAGAGCCTGGAATGTGCACACTTCTGGACAATATCTCCTGCAAAGGGACATGGAGAAACAGTTTACATGAAGTAGCCAAACTCCATGATGATCTCTGACAGGCTTCCAGAGTCAAGCAGCAGGATAGAAAGGAGAGAGTCCTCACCAAAAAGCTCTCTCACATTCCCCTTCCAGCACTTCACATCAGTGTCCACACTGCAAGAAAGTTTGTGGTTCCAGAGCTGGCCTCTTCATCCATTTGTAGACCTGCAATAAGGACCTCCTCCAAGGAAGACCATTATACTATGGAAAATGACTCAATATGTAAACTTTAAATTGTGTAAAAGGTCATAGAGTGAAGTGGGAAACACCATTCTGACAATATAAAGCAATTGTCATGAAGACCAATTAAAAAAATAAATTTTAGATTTAGGTAAGGTTATCTGTATACTCCTTACCAAAGAGATGGCTGATAGTGTTAAAATACTATTTAAAAGCAGTCTATTTCCTTTCCAGTTACAAGCATTTGCCAGAGTTTACATGAACAGGATGAGAGGACATGCCTCTATTTTTAGTGTATTTCATTGTCTTCCAAAAGGGGTTAGTGATTTAGCTAATATAAAATTCTGATTTGGCTTTCCTCACAGACAAGGTACACTTATTTCAAAGTCACCTGAAGGCAAGCCAATGAAAGGGGCTCCCTGAGCATCGCCAGTGTCCAAGCTTTATCTCTTGATTGAAACAACATCATTACGAATTTGTAAGAGAACCGAGGACTAAATCTTTTATTCTTAATGGTTTGGAGCATGTTTATCAGCCAGTGAGTGAAAGCATTTACAAAGAAACTTAGTGCCAAGTCAGCCTCAGCAATTTGCAGACTGTGAGATAGCTCACTATAATAGAGATCATGCATAAAGGCTTGCTCTTTAAAAACTACTGAGGTTTCTCATAATAACAAGTGGGAGGGGTGCTTCTTCATTTTCATATCTCTAAAGAAAAGGGAAATAATAGGGCAGAGATCATTAATACCAGGATCAAACACACAGCTTATCATTTATTGGGCTATTAATTAAGATTATTTCAATGAGAGTCATTTTTTTTTTGGTCAGATTGGTTCTGTATAGATCTTTGTTGAATTAAGATCACTACAGATTTATTTTTTTTTCCCTTTTTCCTTTTTTTTTTTTTTTTTTTTTGGATAAATATCAGTTAAGCAACCCAGACACTTCTCACAGGCTTACCATTTCTGAGTCCAGAAAATATCAAGGGGTCCACAACAGCTAAGGGATGGTTATGAATCCACATCATCATAAACAAATTATGTTGCCCCAACTTTTGAAGTAAGCAATTCCAAACATTTTTTTTTTTTTTTTATTGAGAGAAAGTTTGGTACAGTGGCAGTAAAACAGTTGTTGATGTAAATTCCTTCAGTACCATCCCCTCCAGTCCAGTATTAGTACTCTATGGATCAAAATTAATGACACTTTTAAACCTGGTTTCAGAGATAGTCCATGTCAGTGTCAGACTGGGCTACTACAGTGTAAATGATGTTTTTTTCTTCTTTAGCAGACTGCTCAACTTTAGATATTTTAGATATAGAAGTTCAGACATTAGAGACTTTTTAACCCTTTTTTGTCAAACTGAGCTTTATACATCTCTCAGCTGAAACACAAGATATAGATTATAACCACATGCGTGAACCCTATTCTTGAACATTTTCTTCAGTGGTACTGCATTAACCAAGTGAAATGTATATATTCAGTTGTGTCCACCGAGCACAATGGCTTTTAAATCTGTCAGCTGTTTTCAGTTTTTCTGTGAATCATTAGCTGTAAGACTACACTGTCCAGACTCTGGACTCCGGAGGCTGGATCGGCGAGATGATGTTAATGTGGGCAAGAAAGTCAAGGCAAGACAGAGAAGTAGAGGGACAGGCAGATATCAAGACAGACAAAAACAAGCCAAGAGAGAGATAAAGACAATTAAAAACATAGACCAAGAAAATCAACAAAGACAGAGACAGAGAGACAGTGACAGAGACAGAAAGAAGAGCTGGAAGCTAAATCGCTTAGTCTTTTAAGAACTAACCTTGATCTTCTCAGCCTCATAAAATCCTACTTTTCTCGATCTCCTCCTCCTCTGTACAGGCATTAAGATACCTGCATTATATAGCAACTAAAGAGGATTTAGTTCAGGGATATTGGCTTCTGTTTAATTGAAGATGGAGCAATTAAAGCTGTCTTTGAGGAGAGAAGTAGTGAAATGATCATGGATTCTGTCAACAGATGAAATATATGCTGCTATAAGAGTTGAGAATATTAGATTCAAGGCAAAAGAGTGAAATGCATTAATCTATATCATCAAAATGAGTGTGCATGTGTGTGTATTTGCTTCACCTTGAAGCAGCAGCAGGCTGAACAATCAGATATTTGATCTGGGCTTAGAAGGAAGATTTAATCCCCGGAACGGTGAAAAGGTTTTCTCCCAAGTTGCATTTATGCAATTTTGCCTTCTAGAGCAGTTCTATAGA
>NC_043992.1:21095058-21175058 GCF_902150065.1 Myripristis murdjan
GTCGTCACATTTGAGATTGTTGCCACATTTCAAATCAATAATTAGACTCACAAATTCTCAAGGGTTGTTTTCTCAGTATCATGCCATATTTAGGAGCGAGCTGTACTGCCTCACTAAACATACAACTAAATACTTGATGAAGGTCTTCCTGCTTGATGCAAACAAAATGATGTGCTTCATGAGAAATTCTCTTGAGTAAATTGCAATTAACAAACAGATCACGGATGTTGTGATAATGCAATTTCACAGGTTTATTAAGTTCCATCTAAGACTTTCAGAGTGGTTTGCTTAGATTGATGACAGGTGTTAATATTAGACAAGTCATTCAAACATTACTGATGTCTGGTAGGGCTTTAACACAGTCCTCTGCTCCAAAAAGTTAACAAATGTCATGAACAGAAACATTTCCTGATGAACAAGACTATGCAAGGCTAGTTGAAGCCAGACTGCCACTGCAGCCTGAATCACAAAAATGAACAAATTCCTCAATTTCACATTCCTGGCAACCTAGGATTTGCTTGTGAAAACCACACGCGACTCTGCTCCGTCAACTATGGAGCGGAGGTGACATTGCCTACCATCTGTCTGTCTGATGACTTTAGACACTGAAAAGCCTTTCTGCAGTTTGGTCACCTCCCTGCAGTAAAGTAGAGCCCATCAGCACTCCAGTCATTGAAACCCAGGAGGACGGCTCCCGGCTCCTGCTAATGCAGCCATTCTGTCTTTTCCTGATGTGCAGGACTAGTAACACTGTTTTTAACAAGTGCTTGTTTGACTTGGCTCAGCCATTAGTGCCCCCAATTAACAAACTATCTGGTCTAAGTATGAATATAGAGCCACAGCTCAAGATAGTAAACTGTAATGCAGTCATAGTAACTACTGCTGCTGAGTAATCTGTAAATTCTGTCATCTATGAGTGAGTGCATCCCTTCACATTTGTACATACAAGGAAACACCAAATGATAAACTAGATGAAACTGCAATTTACCGCCTGTGTTTCAGGTTAGCTATCCAAATATAGATGCCTCAAGCTCTATCTGGATTTTCAACAATGGTGGGGTCAGTGACATGTGGACATTCAGTATTCGCTATTTTTTAAATTAGTTTTTTTAATTTAATACATTTGTAAGACAAGTGTATTTTACAAATCACTTATTGTTGTTCATACATGGTAGTTGTCATATACAAGTACTGGCCTGATGTTGATGATTGTGGATGGGGAGAAGTAGGTAGTAGCAGCCAAATATCTCTCAGTGGACACTTTAGGTGGACTGAATTAGAGATACACTCCACACAACTCCATACTTCAGCTGTGTCCTCAGTTCAGGCTGCCACTCTGAATGTATGGAGTTGTGTGGAGTATATCTCACACTGTACAAGGTCAGGTTGTCCTTGTGCTTTGGATATACTACTTTCTGAAAGTTTGCAAACTATAACTTTGCACCACTACCTCAATGCAAATTCCTATACAATCGTTAACTTAGTGTTGTGAATGAAAGAATGAATGCATGACTGAATGAATGATGGAATGAGTGAGTGGGTGAAATCTGAAGACTGACTAACATCTTAAATGTCCTCATCACAACCGGCCTGGCTGTAGCTCAATAACTACATAACTAACTTAATAAGGTAACAAGTGAGTGAGTGAGTGAGTGAGTGAGTGAGTGATTAAGTGATTAATGAGTGATTAATCAATTCAGTAGCTAAATAAATAGTTTTTAGCCTTTGATTGGGCTGAAGAGTTTGTGTCAAGCAACAGATGGAGAAGCCTCTCCTTCCCTTAACTGACATGAAGCCTTTAATGCATTTCAAAGACATTTTTCAAAAACAGATCTTTCAAGCCTGTAAAATAATAAAAGCAAGAATGGTAAGATGACATGCAATTAAACCTGTAGTTAATAAATGTGTCTTGTCGGTTTATTAGGTTCTTTTTGAAGCCACATCGGTATACGTACATTGATTTCCCAGTCAGCCTTCCTTTGAAGAGACTCAGATCTCCAGCCATCGCCTTCCATTTACCAGCAAGACAATCACCTCCTCCTCTCCTCTCTTATCCCTCATGTAATCAGGAGGTGTTGTACGAGGGAGACAACCATCCGTGTCTTTCTCCTGAAAGATTTACAGCCGCTCAGCCACAATCAAATGCCTCAGCCTCACCCTCAGTCACGATCACATTCTCTTTGCACGTCTACTGTTCTGTCGGTGTTTGTGCATGGATCTGCATTACCCATGCATGGGCATACATCTGTGTGTGTGCGTGTGTGTGTGTGTGTGTGTGTGTGTGTGTGTGTGTGTGAGTGTGACCACACAGTATAGGCATATGATATAGAATAAATGATGGCATCCCCTAGCACCAAAATGTTAATAATGAAATGAGTAGTTTTATTCCTATTATGCATTATTAAAACTGATTACACACATGCTACATCTGCAGTGAGGAATGAATAAGTGCAGACCAAGACAACGTGTGAATGTAGGTGTATGTGCATACCCATATGTCTGTGTGTGTATGTATGTGCATGCACGTGAATTTAGATTAGTGTGTTTCTGTGTGCATACTTGTCTCAGTATGTTTATGTCTGTGTGTGCTCGGGGAGTTGTCTATGAATTTCCATATATGTAGAATGTGAGGACTGTGGGCTGCAGATCAAAGCTTGCAGAAAAAGAAAGCAGTGTAGTAATTGAGTTTGACTGCATGTTTAAATTAAGTGTGAAACATTCAACCTACAATATGATTGAACAAAAAGCATTTGGGAACCTCTGATGAGAAGTGGGAACATAATAAAATATATCTATCAAGATGATATAGAACATACATATTTATTTGACTACTGTTTACCAGTGTTTAATATTTTTTTTTTTTTTTTTTTTTTTTTTTTTAACCACTACTAGATTTTGAATTGAAGGACCATGAAATTAATGGTTTAAACACCCACCTTACAATGTTCTGCTGCTGTGTCTAACAAAGTCATCACCATTCATAAACAATGGAAGTGGTAATTGGCTGTGTAAAGCAAATGTTTCTCTGGGGACTATTTTCCGGGGGAGAAACTGTTTCACTGCGCCGGATTTAAAGTCATCAAAACACAACAGTGCTGCTGCTTTTAGGAGAACTAATGTGGATGACTTTATTGCGATGATGGAAAACTAGTGTAGAGGAAGTTTGAAGTCTCTGAAAGGTCATTTTAAAAAGGGTAGCACATCCCAGGCTTATGTGTTTCGGCACAAAGCCTTCATCTGAGCATTTTCGCTCTGTGCTGAAACATATCAGCGTTTTTCTAGTGTGATGTGAACAAAACTAACAAATGAAATGGAAGTAATCTGTCCTTTAGAATAACAATAACTTTATTGATCCCAAAAGGGGCAATTTGTATGTAACTTCCTCATCCCACAAGATACAAACACAGACAACAACAGTAACAACACTATCCATACCAAGCACAGTCCAGTAAAACAGACAAGTAGGTCATTGATGGCCCATAAGTTAAGTTATGGCAGTTAAAATTTAAGTATAAATACAAGAAGAAAGATATCAATAAATAGATAAATACAGGCAAGAAAAGACATTACCCCTAAGTTCTGCTAGGACATAGTTTGCTTAAAGTCATTACCATCTGAGTTTAGTAGCTGAATGGGTGAAGGGCTGAGTAGCTCTCTTGAAAATTTGGGATGTATTACCTTTTCACATTTTTTTGAATTTGCCCATTGGATTTTGGGTTTAGCACTCCACTGAGAATCGTGTTCTTTAAGTGCAACCTTTCCTTCCAGCACAGAGATTGTACTGTGTCTTGGTTGCAACAATTTTAATACCAAATATAAACATATTTGATGGGAAAAGGACATTTAAACTTCTTATATACACAAGTCTGCATATCTTCAATAATGGCTGCTATATAAATGATCTATCATTTAAGAATAGTCTGTACATTTGTATGAACTGTGGACAAAACCAACCCTGACAACTGCCAAAAGCAACCCAAAAGTAAGTGACAATAATAATATTGTGACACTGATCTTCAGCATTTTTGTCTTATTGTTACTAATTAAAATCTCAAGCAAGTAATCACACATCTCTCTGCATTAGACATAGGCACTAGCACTCTTCTTGAACAGAATTTATAAAGTTATTCCCCATATAAAACAATACAATTAAAACAATAAAACAAGACAATAAAACATAAGTAAGAGGTAAAAACAGCAAACAAGAGAAAAAACAAACAAGCAGTAAAATAAGATTTACTATAATCATAAAGGATAATCTGAATAAGTGATTTTTTTTTTTTTTTTTTTTTTTTTTTTTTTTTTTAAGAGACTGACTGATGCTAATCTCCTCACATAGACTTTTCCAAAGTTTAGGAGCCCTCACAGCAAAGGTATTATCACCATCTGAACATAATCTAGGTGGCATTAGAGGATCGTAGAGAGCAGGCCGGCTTTTAAGGGATGAGAAGGTCAGAGATATAGCTTGGGACCAGACCCATCTAACCTTTACAAGTAATCAATAAAATTTAAAAATCTATTCTAAAATTCACATGTAGTCAATGGAAGGATAGAAGTGTCAAAGTAATGTTCTCATGTTTTTAGTGCCAGTCAAAAAGTCTTGCTGCTGTATTCTGGAGAAGATGATGAGCGATGAGACTTGACTTGCTGATGCCTGAGTAAAGAGCATTACAGTAGCCAAAGTATAATGTATTGGGTGACAAATGGGTGGAGAAGATGTGACATCTGGAGCTTCCAGCCATCAGGGCCAATCACAAGAACCTCTGTATTTTTGAGAGTACAAATATGGAGATTTGTGAAAGCACAGCATGGGTGACTGAAAGGGGGATAACTCTGTAACCTTTTTTTGCATCCAGTTGACTTTTTAAGCATCTAACTGTGAAAATACAATGCAAAATCTGAATCTTTTTTTTTATTTTCTGTAGGAACTTTTTGTATTTCTAAACTGCAAATTCAGAAAATAGTAAGCTGTATCATTTTACTCTGTGGGCCATTTATAACACAGTAAAACAAAATAATTCATCTTTGGTCATGCATACAACTGATTAAAATGACCAAATTAGTGTATGAGGCCAATGCATGTGCCAAATGCAGATTATAAACAGATGATAAAGTTGTTTTCTGCAAATATAAAGGTCTGTCAACATCTCACGTCATCTATAGCTTACCAAGACCTAAAAAATGATTAAAAACTTGTTTAATTAAACACTGTCATATACTGAATGTTCCATATCACAGGGAAAATAAAAGCAGCCATGTTGTGTTTTCTAATTGTGTTTTTGGAGCAGCTTATTTAATTGGCCATTCTGCAAAATCCAGGCTTTTTTTGTGTTACTGTTTGTAACAAATGTAGTGAATGAGCAGATTGTGAAATGTGATCAAAGTATGGCAGACAATCAGGGGACACAAAACTCTGAGGTAAAATCTGAAGTCTCCAGGGAAAATCAGGATTGTTAGCAAGTATGCATTTTGGTGTTTGACTGCAAAAAGTTCTGGGAGACCTAATTACCAGTATCATGTAGACAACCGTGAAGAAAATTCACCTCCATGGAGCTATTAATGTGATTGTAGCTGAGCTATAACACAGAGCAACCTGGAACAGGATGATCTATAGTCCCTGGGGCCAACACAGGGAGACCTGTCATGGAGATAGGAAACAATCAAGAGCTGCACCTGAGATGCCCAGTCATGCCAGCGACAGAACAGCAGACATTGACCCCGACTTCTTTTTCATCCCTCTGAGCAGCCTTAAGTGTGACCGGTCACGCTGTTGTACCATGCTGCCATTTTCCAGCCATCAAAACACTGTCAATCAGCTGTGTTACCACACAAATAAATGTGATCTGGCAGGAAGTGGTGAGACATCAGGGGCCAAGAGAGTGGTGGTGGCAGTGTGTGTGTGGGTAGGACGGTGTAGAGGTGGTGGGGGTGGTGGGTGTTGCACTGGAGGAGAGGAGAAGAGGGAAGAGAGTGAATTGGATGGCAAGGAATGAGAGAGGTAATTTGCATCTCACTAAATTGCATCTCAGGACTGAGATGCAATATTTATTTTGTGGGAAATCAAATGATATGCAATATAACATGAAATTTTATTGTTGAAAAAAAGTATCACATATATTATAGTTGCAGTCAACATTTTCAGGTGGCTGTGAGCCAAATATTGTTGTTAATTCTCATGTCAGAATAGATTAAATATGCAAATTGCCCCACTAGTGTTGCAGTAAGAGAGGGAGAGAAAACATTTTGCCCACACACACTGCATGCTGAGGACTGACAGTCTAAACATTAGATAAATTTGTTTGTAGACTGAAAATTACTGGCTGTTTGGAAAATCAGTGTGGTAAAAATGAATGAGTAATGCTCTCCCCTCTGTCAACAACTACCTTTAGGGTACCTTTGAATGAGGTACTTACAGTAACTTCCAGCTGCTCCTTTACTTGTTTTTAGCCAACAGCACAAGACTGTGATTGAGAAAAATAGTGTGCATGCTCAGCATGCCTTTCTTGGGCAAATAAAGAATATATTATTTCAGTTTTCATATGACTATTCTTTTGAATATAATTGCAGCTGAGGCAGAAAGAGGAAAATAAAGGCAAACATTTGATGGTGACATCTTAAATATTGCTTAATTTTGTTTTCTCATTTCTAAGTGAAATATAATAATCTCATAGGAGTAAAATATCTGTTCAAATATATAAAAATATCCTAATGGCCCTTTCAATGAAGCTCAACCATAACACACCAGACTCCACCACTCTTAATGATGTTTCTTATCTTATGAGAATGCGTGTGTGTGTGTGTGTGTGTGTGTGTGTGTGTGTGTGTGTGTGTGTGTGTTAATGACGTGCCTTTATCTACTCTCTCCACGGCCCATTAATCCTGAGTGTGGGACAAGCAGTCATTACGCATTTAACCCAGGTCACTTACTGTGGGTGGCAGATAGGTGCTGTCACCAGCAAGGTATGTGTGTGTGTGTGTGTGTGTGTGTGTGTGTGTGCGCTTCTGTGTGGAGACTGTGTATGTGTGTCTATGTTTGTTTGTGCATGTGCGTGCATACATGCAGGCTTGTGGATATAAATGTGCGTGTGTGTGTTTGTGTAAAAATTCAGCGAAGATTGTGTGGGTGCATCTGCGCCTGACTGTGTGTATAACTCTGAAAAACTCTGAACTATGTTTGTGCGCCCGTGTGTGTTTGCATAATTTGTGTGTGTGTATGTGTGTGTGTGTGTGTGTGTGTGTGTGTGTGTGTGTGTGTGTGTGTGTGTGGATATGATATGTAAAACCTGACCTTAAGATAAAACCCTCAGCTCAAGCGTTCCTAATATTATCCCTCCCACAGTAGCTGCTAGATAAATTTCAGCCTCAGAGAACAGGTGAGGCTCAGGGAGTGGAATTATGCTCTGGGGACTTCACTAACCCTCTCAACACCCTCCATCCTTTCAGTCTAAGTAGGTAGCCTCAGAATAAGAATAACTCCTTACACTATATCTTTTCTTTAAGCCGAGTGCCACTCATGCTGTTTTGACGCATTGGCAACGTTTTATGCGTGTAGTGCTGATCGGCAGTTCCCATCAAGTCTGTCTCCAAGCCTGTGAGCACATGGAATTCCAATGGATTTCCTGGCATTTTCCCCATCTTCTTGTCAAGCTTTCCCAACTATTTGTTCCAGCCCAGTGGACTTAGCCGATTCGGGATTAAAATGCCAGATCTCTGTGGCAAAGTGACGAGCATTAGAATTCAAGGGCTCACGACACTGAAGTCTCAGGGACAAAATTCTACGTTTTCTTTCTTTTTTTTTCTTTCTTTTTTTTTTGCAGATGAGTTACCCTGCAAGCTGTTAACCTTAAAAATCCAATTTGGAATGCATGAGTTTTTTGGAATTTTTATTTATTTATTTATTTATTTTTCCTGGGAAATGTGTGTGCTCCGTCATTACTTGTGTGTGTGTTCTTGTGTTTGTATGCACAAGGTTCATCTGTGCGTGTCTCTGTGTCTGTGAGTACAGCTCAAGGGCTAAGGGATGGTCTTAATATGTTTAGCTACCAAGGGAAATAAAAAGCTAATACTGGAGGTCAACCTAATCGCCTGAAAACAGCCTCTCACTTCTCACTTTATTTTCATTTAAGCCATCGACGAGCAAATGCACACATCCCTAAACACACACACACACACACACACACACACACACACACACACACACACACACACACACACACACACACATACACACACACACACAAAGACACTATGTAGGCCACATAATGCATATGGACAGAGCAGTCTTTCTGTATTTAGCGTATTGGTTCTCTCTGTGGTGTGTGTCCTTCTAAATCCAACTGGTAAATGTTTTTGTCCCCCTGGCATGGCATCAGCAGGCAAATTCACTTATGAACACACACACACACACACATACACACACACACACACACACACGCACATGCATGCATGCATATACACACAGGCACATAATCCCAAAGATACAAACTCTCCTTGCTCTGTCCTCATGCAAGCTCAAAGTCAGTGAATCATCATTGCATTTAAGGCTACCTAAGGCTAGCCCGGGGTTAGTGCACAGCTAGCTCAGCCACAAATTCACAGTAATTGCTGTGTGCATTTCGCCCCTTTTTGCTGCCTGTGTTTTAAATATAGTCAGTGACCCTGTATCTGTCACATCACATTTAGACCAGCTAGGTAGAAAGAATGACAAACTGGGACCAACTGATACCATGCCCTGACTGCTTGCCTGCGTGTGTATTTGTGTGTGCATGTATGTGAGTGTGTGTGAAGCTCAGATGGCCTCACAGGGATAGAGGAATCGGGAATATCTTCCAAAGTGAGGATTTTTTTCCCCCATGTTCATTGGTTATTCTAGCCTCAGGACATTGCTTTAAGGCTAATATTAGGATTAGGTTATGGTAAGGGTTTAGGGTTAAGGAATAAATGTATTCAGTGAAGGCCCTCACGCATCTAGCAATCCAAGCATTTGTGTGTGTACATTTTTTTTTATTATTATTATTTTTTTTTTTGTGCCTCAGAGAGAGCTTGAGCCAGTTTCAGACCTGCTGCTTCACTGGGAGTGTCAGTGCCTATCTACTTCTCCACCTAACCTCACAGCCAGGAGACAGGAGAGAGGAGATCTGAAACTACTTTACTAGACAGTCAGGAGGTGAAGGAGAGAGAGAGAGAGAGGGAGAGAGAGAGAGAGAGAGAGAGAGAGAGAGAGAGAGAGAGAGAGAGAGAGAGAGAGGGGAAAGGGAAAAAAGGAGAGAAGGAATAGAAGGAAGAGAGAGGAAGACAGTGGACAGTGGATGAGAGCAAGAGAGCAGGAGAGATAATGAGAGTGCAAAAGGTGAGAGCAAATTCTGACATGTATGAACTGTATTTTTCCCTAGTGCTTTTAGCCTATTTAATATGTAATTTTACGTTATGAGAAAATGTAGTTAATGGCTTTAAGGGTATATTCACATCTTCCTGCCACTACACACATATGCCTACATGTGTGTACACAGAGTTGTTGACATGCTCATCACACATCAATATGCAATATGTGAATGTGAGTATGTTTGGACACCAACATGCATGCAAATATCTCTCATCCATGCGCATGCATGCACACAGGCATACATGTACACAGATAAGAAATATTCATCTGTATGTGTGTGTGTGTGTGTGTGTGTGTGCATGTAGGCGTCAATCCTAATCAGGTGGGCCTCATGAAATGAATATAGTGGGATGAGGGGCATTGCAAACTTTCATCAAAACATAAATTATTATTGAAATGGTTTTTAATAGGGTTGTCCCGATCCGATCACGTGATCGGAAATCGGGGCCGATCACGTGACTGCAGACTCAATCGGGACTCGGATGTTATGTCCCGATCATGTATCGGATAAATAATTTATATACGTATATTTATTGTTATTATTTTTAATCACATTTACAATATATGGGCTATTAGTGATTAAAAATAAATGAGAACAAAATAGTATTTATTAACTACCAACGTTTACAGGCCGGGTCTGTGTCTGTGACAGACGCCACTGAACAGCGCATGCACGGAACACGGCAGCATGCAGCAGTTCGTTTTGAAGCTGAGGCGCATGATATGCTGCTACTATGTCTGCTGTGTGGAAATATTTCAAAGAGAACGACGAGAGCAATTGTTAGTTCGTTTCATAATGTTTTATTCAGGGCTCTCAAGTCTCACGCATTGGGTGTGAGAAACATGCATTTCAACCTGTTCACACGCCACACCTTGTATTTCTCACACAGAGAAATTACCAGGATAACGCCCACCAAGTTGCGCCACTATTTTTTATTTTTATTTTTTTTTAAGCAGTGGTAGGGCACTATAATTTCCATGATCACGGAATCAAGGACAGAATCGTGGAATTAGCCAAATAAAACAGAAACCAAGTCCAAAAGGCAAAGAAACTTTCTTGGCTACAGCGGCGCACTGACATAGATTGTGTAACAAAGCGAAGAGTTGCTACTGCGCTCTATTTTGACTGGCTAACAGCAGCACACTGGCTTAGCTTGTCTATTCAGAGAAGCGGTATCACTTTGGCTTATTTTTCAATCTATGTTATCACATGTATACTACTGCTCATTCATTGGTAGCTGAATTGTTATGTCTGTTTGATAAGTAATTTACATTGTTAAAACAAATAATCATTTAACATATTGTTACTGTAAAAAAGTACTCTGTCAACCCTCAGGTGAAATAATTACTGATGCATCCTCTTGTCATTTTTGTTCAATCATTAATAACATATCATTTTCACCTTTTATTGCTATAACAATGTAATCATTAAATAAATAAATAAAGTGTTGTTTATTTGTTACCTCAATTAATTTAAGGTAATTTCTATTTCATTTGTGTGCATTCTAGTCATTAACGTTTTAGTCATTAACATTAAAAACACACTCTTTTTTGGTAGTAAAATAGCCCCCCACCGCCACCACCACCGCCATAATCTTACTCTGAACTCAGTTCAAAACTTGAGAGCCCTGGTTTTATAGAAGTATCAGATCAGGACTCTGTATTGGCAGATACTCAAAATCAAATGACTCGGACTCGGACTCAGGGGCAAAAAAACATGATCGGGACATCCCTAGTTTTTAAGAGAACAACTGTGGTATTTGAATAAATTAAGACCATTCAGCATGATGTAGGCTCGTTGTAACCTCATATTGCAAAGCGATGGAATACTGTGAATAATTCAGTATGTAAATATGCAAGAAGTATTGTATAGTGATAAGCAAGTTAAAAAGTAACAAAGTAATTAACTTAAAATGATGTATAGCTTCCAATGATGAGTTTCTCCCACCAATAAAAATAAAAACTAGAGTGTCAAAGCAATATAATACATCCTTGTCTGTTTCATAGACCCAGGGGTTACGGGTTAGGTTTTATGAGCTGCAGATACACTGACATAGTCTGGTGCAACCGGTCCTCACTGGTGGAATACATTAGAATCAATACATTACATTACACGAAATGCACTCTACTGAGACTGACCAAAGCCAAAGAGGAACTTGGGAAATGCGTCGAGTCAAATCTATCTGAAAGCAGGAGAAAGTGAAACAGGGGTGCTTTAAGTAAAAAACTAATTATTTAACTTGCAAGTCACTTGCCATCTACACCCTTATTAAATCAATAAAACAAATTCCCCATTGGCTATCCACACAAATTTCAGGGTTAAAAATTCCAAATCACTCCATTATTGTAACAAGCTGTTAAGCACCTTGATCTTTAAAATTTGCCTGGGAAAGCCAACTTGTACGTAATTAGTTTTTTTGCAGTGACATGCACCCTTAGGGAAATCCCATCTACATACTTGCTGAACATTAAGCTGTGCTGGATACACAAAATTGACTCCTTTGGCAAACACCCTTGTATGACCAAAGGGCCTTACAAGAAAAAAGAAAAAAGAAAAAAAAAAAAAAAAAAAAAAAAAACACAAACCCAAAAAAACAGAAAAACGAAATCTGATCTTTTAATAGTTATCAATCTGAAGGGTCCCAAAAGTAAATTGCGTTTTTGAAACCCAGTTTAGAATGGGGTATATTTTCATGGGTTTAAGTGTATAAAAGTCTTATGTGAAAATATTATCCCTGCTTTGACTTTTTCTTTATTTTCCAGAGGGATGAGATGAGAATCTGTGAATCAGTTTTACGCGTCCCGGACTTAAAAGGTAGAAATGTGGTTAAGTATTACTTATTTTAGTGCTGCTTCTCAGTCCCTATCTCTTTCAGAAGTCAGGTGCCCTGCCCTGTTTCACAGGAACTGGTATTGCATATCACTAACTGGATGTATTGCTATTCACCTCCTTCTCTCCTTTTGAAGTCAATAAACTATGAAGGATGACTCATTTGAAGCTAATGCTGTTTTGAATGTACCCCATTTGAATCCAATGTGTTTCAAAGCATGTGTCCTTTGAAGTCGATACTTGTCCCTCTCTGAGGCCACACTTGTTAAAGACAGTCCTCTCTGAAGTCAATGCGTGTCCCATTTGGAAGTCAATGCTTGTTAAAGGATGGACAGTAAAGGAGAGTTGAATGCATGGCTGAATAATGGTCTTTTGGTTGGTTGCTTCCTAAACACAAGATGCTGACTGTTCTTCCAGTTCAGTCCAGGAGGGAATCTGTTTCCAATCCTCAATATTTAGGCCTATTACTGAGGTCCATGGTTTGGCAAATTGAATGTTTGTGTGTGAGTGTGTGTGAGTGTGTGAGTGTGTATGTGTTCATTTGTGTGTACCTAAATATATGTGTGCATCTGTACTTGCAACGTGCACATTGATTTTCCAATGCGTTTTTAATAGCCTGTTATTGTTTTGGACATTAGTTGGTCCTATATGGCTCAAATACACTGAATATATTTTCACTGTTTGTGGCGATATCCGTTTGTATAGCGGCATTATATCTCTTTAGGGAATAATGTTGGTGTGTATAACAGCTCTGTAAAAACAAATGGCAGTGTAAAAATATAACACAAACTAAAAGTACTGCTGCTACTACTAATAACACTAAACAAGAATGTGAAGCTACACTACATCCTTAATCCCATGAGCAATAATTAGTGCTAATTAGCTAAAATGAGTTCTAGAGTTCTAGGGTTTGATTTCGAGCAAGTTGATTTGGAGAGAATCAATTACTGCTTTACAACAACCAGTGATGCTAATTAAGAGGGAAACACTGATGAATCTTTTTCTGTCTGTGTGCGTGCTGGTCTAAAATAAACTAATTCATTCAGTATTGTGAGTAATTTCTATCCACTTTTAGGAGGCATGAATATTTCATGTCAGATTGGGGTGTGAAATCTTGCCGCTGCAACAGTTTTCTCAAATAATTCAATTAAACTTCAACAAATCATAGACCTATAAGTTTTACTTATGCCTTAATTGGTGGGCTAGGGTCACCATGTAGGAGTGTTTTCTTGTTCTGTGCAGTGTGTCCTTGTTGGGTCCTTGTTGTTATGCACCATATGACGATGTGTATGTTCTTCACTGACTAACAGCTCTGTGGCAGTATAAGAAATCTGGTTCTCAATATTGTCTCTGCAGCTCAATGCCACCCCACCTAAAGACCCTTCAGACTACTAATCTCTTGCACCGCTACTATGAAATCCTAGATTTTGCAAACATATGCTACATGGAAGCAGCCGATTAGACTGCTGAGGCTTTATTGAAAACTATGGTACTACCACCCCACATTAATTTGGAGGTTGAATGCAGCCATTCCTCTACCCTAGAATCAGTTCATCGTTGTTCTTCTGAAAGCCGTTGTTGATATGAAGACATGAAGCTGAGTGAAGGCCGAGTTTGCACTTCTCTGGTTTCATTTACTCTGGCTTTGAATGTCAACTCCTGCTGTCAAAAAATAAATGTTTATGCTTGCCTAAAAAGGCGTCAAACAACAGAATTACTGTGATATGCCTGGCCAAAAATAACACACTGTGTTTTATGGGTTACATGGACTCAATCTGAGATAATCTGACAGCAGAGATGTTGAAAAACACAGAGCTGCCCATAGCCTGCTCAAGCTTGTGCCTTATTCTGCAATAGCAATGGGATGATAAGTTCACATCAGTGTCTGTATTTCATATCAGTTCTTCCAAGCCTGAAACACCCTAAGGTGTTCACTCTTTATTTTTGTTTTTTCTTTATTTATTGTTTCCTTTAGATGTGACCTGGGTCACACTTTATTTGGACAGTCCAACATTAATATTTAACTTGGCATCAACTTTGTATCAGTTTACTTTTACAGTTGAGTAAATGTAGACACTTCATATTAACTTGTCCAGGAACTTCTCAACTTAGTATCAAGAGCATCAGACTGACTATCTGTTGACTTTTATCAACCTCAGTATCAGCTGTGTTATGAAATTAATCTGGGATTAAGGAAAGGGAAGGTGAAGAATACATACAAATTTAATACAAATGCATGTGTAATTTGTTGTTTACAGTGTTATCCATTTTAAGTTATATCTGTTAAATCAATTTTTTTGAAATAAACATAGTTTGTTGAGGAGTAACAAGAAATAGCAACAGCTGTTTCATCTTGTTAGGTTACGCCAGGGGGATCTCCTGCTGATGGAAGGAATCTTCACAGTCCCAATTAGCGACCATTAGCTGGCTACAAGGTCTAGCCTTCATTCCTCCAAAGACCATACCTTTGTAGAGTGTGTCGTTCCAACAAGGCAGCTCCTGAATTGTAACACATCTTTCCTTTTTCCTCTCTCTGTCTTTGCTCCATTGTATGCTGCCAGTTGTTTTGTGAATGTGGGCTTTTTGGACTTGTCTAGGTCCTGTAGTTCCTGCCCTCTCATTCATTCATTTGAAATGACAGCTGATAGGCACATGGTTTGTTTTTGTAACAGTTTTGGTGGGGGCGGAGAGCTTCGGTTGTGATGTGATAGTCGGGACCTGAGTTTTAGGACACAATGTTACCTGTTTGCCTGTGTTATTATGAAGCTGTAGTTGGGTGAGGGATTATGGACAACAAATAAGCAACAGGTAAATAAATTTATGACCAAACTCAGAGCTTGTGGGAATATATTGCCCAGATCTCTGGTGGGATCCATAATAACACTGTCTGCCTCCTGTCTGCTTCCCACTTCAGCAGCTGCACCTTGGTCCGTTGTTAGTATTCTGTCTACATGTACACCTCTAGCCTTCTACCTGTCCTCAGTGTCACTCTCACCTGTTCTGCATGTGTTATGCACGTGTTGGCTTAAAGCCTCTGCCTGCTGTTGGTACCTTTGCCTGGTTAGTCTGTCCACCGTGAATGAACCTCAGCCTGTCTACGACCTCGTATCGCTTAACATCCTCAGTAAAGTTATTGATTTTACTCACTTCTTCTTATCCTGCCAGGTGTGTGATACGCTCACACTGCTGTTATCAGAAACAGAGAAAGATAGATGAGTCAAGAACAGGCTATCATCAACATGAAAACAGCAATGGCTAAATCGAATGTGTGTGTGTGTGTGTGTGTGTGTGTGTGTTTGTGTGTGTTGTAAGGTTGTGCTGAAAATGTCAATCAGATTTCCTGATAGATGAAACAGGGTTTGATAATGTCTGATTTTGTCTGTTGTTTGTTTCTTTTTAGGTACTCGGGTGTGAAAAGCTATGTGTATGTGTGTGTGTGTGTGTGTGCACCTCTATATGGGCACATGTACACACATACAGTATGTGATGGAGTGCGCATTTCTGTATTTATGCTTTCAGACACCAGCATGCTTTTAATCATGGCAACAAGGCCTCTCATCTTCCCCATCCGCCTGAAAATACACCCATCTTAAGACAGACATAAAGGAATCACTATCTCCCTCCCAGACAGGCGCACTCTGCCCCTGTGTGTGTTGTATGAGTCACACACTCGCACACAAAAAGTAACCAAGAACCTCAGGGGATGCATCAACATAGGTTCGGCATTATCTAAAGTGCTTATGCCAGTGAGACTTTTGAAGTAGTGAACTCTGTTAATTGCTGGGATCTTAATGAAAGCCCCAATTTATTTGCACACAGCTGTAACAGTGATCAGAGCAGGCAGCCAATCTAGGCACTCAGATGGAACAAGAGAGGCGAGCAACAAAAAATAGCTGAGAAGAGGGGTAAGTAGAATGAAACGTTGCTTTGGAGAATAAATTCTGCCACAGCCATGTATTTTGGGTCGATCTTTCTTCCCAACAAGGACAGACAACTCTCCTCACCCTTTGATTATGCACATTGGGATGGGGGGATCTGCTCCGACATCACGGAGGTCTAGGCAGGACAAAGTGGTTAAAAGGTAGTAGAGTGAAAGGGAGAGAAAAGACAGCACGGCAGAAAAAAAGAGAGCCAGACAAACCAACAGAGGAACAAATGAAAGAGAGAGTAGCAAATTATATTACAAAAAGGTATGCCGTATCTTCTCACATTTTAACCATCATTTCATCAGAGAGAGCAGCAGAAACACTATGTTCTCCCATGGTAATTTTCCCGAATGCTTCAGAACAACTGTTATTTTCTAAGCAAGAACAAGTGAATTAAAGCAAAACAAAAAAGACAACGGCAGCATCCTCGCTGTAAACAATCATCTCTTCCCGCGTCCCAGCAGAGCAGAGTCTTGCACTTCCCTCGTGCCCACTTTGACGGTGGCCATCTGAAAACAAACAAATCTATTTCTCTTTTTGTGCATTCCCTTGCTCCGCTGAGATTAGCTGGATTCCTGGCTGTTTTTGTCTATTGTTTTCTCACATGGCCTCCCTCCCCTGCTCTCTCTGCTCTTTTCTCTGTGTCCCTCTCTTTCGTTTGTACTCTCCCAGTACCTTCTCTATAAAGAGACGCATAAATAACAACCTGTAAACAGAAATAAAAACAGTAGACATGCAGATTTTAGATTCATTATGATGCCAGAACCCTGTAGTTCATGGCACAGAGACCGGTTATTATGCATAAGTGCTTTCTGCTTCTTATTAGTACCTATAATTATAAGGGAAAGTCATGAGTCGTAGTGTGTGGAAAATTAATTAAAAAAAAAAAAAAATAAAAATCATAGAGCAAAATTTAACTTGTGGTTTGCTAAATATGAGCGCCTGATTTTAAGTGCTCTGAGGGCAGTCACAAGCAGATGTTACAAAAGGCTGGTAGTAGTTTACAAAGTGGCTCTTCAGCAGCGAAACAGTGTAAACTAAAACATTAATTTGACTTAACATTGATATGTGAGTATATAAAGTCGTGTTTATGTTGCTACAGATGTAAGGTAATGTAATTTTGACCTTGATTCAATCCTTGCATACTTTTTTGTTATTATTATTGCTCTGTATGTTTCTTTCCTTTTCTGTAACTGTAAGTCATAGCGTTTGCACATGCAGTTATTGCAGATTTAAAGTTGTTGTTTTTTTTTTTTTTTTTTTTTTTTTTTATATTTTTGTCACTTATCTCCACCTACAATTGTTATGTTTATAAGTAGACCACCGTGTATAGTAGAAATTCCATTCAATTTCTAAATGCTCAGTATGAAATGCTGATCAAATGTCCACAGTCTCAGTGATCACATGTTTATACCATGAGTTATAAAACACAGGGAAGTCATTGAAGCCTCATCCACTCCCATAGACACATTTACACAGCAGCCATTTTCCTCTGACGCACTATGGGGTTGTTAGGAACAACGGGCCTGTGGTGAGGTTTCTGTGTGGATCACAAAGCCCTGCGACTCCTCCCCTGCAGCCCCAGTGCTATCACAAAGGTCGGTGACTGTTGGTTGTTAGTAATTTATTATTAGGGAAACGAATAAGGGGAAGCTGCTCTCCCTCATGCTCACTGCGCCAGCTTCAGGTTAGGGCCAGGTTATGTTGAGAATGTGTTGTTTTAATCATTTTAATTCCAAAAGGTTAAGTTTAAGGGCTTAAATTGGTCACAGTCTACTTTAAGAATTATTATTAAGGTCAGGATGAGCTTACGGTTAGGGTTAAGGTTATCTATACTTGTACTTTATACTATTTTTCAAGCATCAGTGACACACAATGTCACATTGCCACACTTTCCTCTGGTGGGCCGGCAGCTCTTTTACACAATTTGCCGTGATACTGGGCTGCCATACATCAACAATGTAGTGAGTATTTTACCAGAGTCTTGCTAACTTACAACTCCTTTGAGTGTCAAATAGATCAACATTTTTAAGTCTGATCAGAGAAGTCTGCTCAGGTCTGCTGCTGCTGCAAAAGAAGAGTCACAGTCCCGCAAGTGGATGAATTAACTTTGTGAAAGCATGGATGTAGCTGCGGAAAAACAATATTTTATCTTGAAATTATATATCTTTAAATTAAAAAATTTCTGCGCCAAAAAAGTAGAACACTACTTACTACAGAGAATCTCTTTTTAATGAAATGTCTTAATAAACAAAAAGAAGAAAGAATATTGCAGATGTCAAATTATAAGATGAGCGATACTCTCAAACAATATTACAAATCATGTTAAAAAAGATTTAGATTTCTGTTGGCTCTTTCTTGGGACAGCACAGTTTAGTGGAATTGGCAAATGTTTGTTGGTGCTCTTCACATTTTGCAAAGATCATCAGGACATCGCCTCTTACCAATCATGTCTGCATCAGTGTAGGTCTGTAGTCCAAAGAGTTAGGCTAATGTGACTTGTTGAAAACAGGGACTGTCGGCATCTGGGGGTATCAAGCATCATTCAGGCTTCATACTCGATATCCCTCTTTTTCAGGGTGACATTCACCTGCCATGTGAAACAAGAAATTCGATGGAACATTCAGATCTGTCATCTTTACAGGATAAATCTAGTATTATGCAGACATTTACTCTACACTAAGTCTGTGCATTATAATGTCTTAGCAAAATGAGGAGAGGCTGGACCTCAGTTACCCCCTTGTCCTCCAGTGAGCCTTCAAACAGAAAGCTTTTCTTTACTTTTGCTCTATTGCATGCTCATTACAAACAGAATAGCTTTCCATGAGCAGAGTTAATAATAGATTTAGTGTTGGACTGTCTGTGTCTCTCACCTCTCCCTGAGAGAGTTTTTGCTCTTCTCCACCAGGCAGTCGGTCACGTCCTCGGCTGTCAGATGGGACAGGAGCTGAGGTTTTGCTGCTGGAGCCGCAACATAAGTGCCATCATTTTTTTTCTACAAGACAACAGAAGAGATCAGAGCTCTTTATGCACAAGCATGAGTAATATGAGTAACACATTGACCAGAATTCATCAGGTGTTTTATTTTGGTGTGAGCCTGAAGCAAAATGTGTCTCTTACCTGTGAGAGATAGTATTTCTTCTCTCAGCAGATGACTACAGTCTGATCCTATATGAGCGCATAGAATAATGGCAGTGAAGCAAATGACACTCAGAAATATCACTAAAAAGTGTAAAAAAAAAAAAAACTACCAAAATTACAGCCCAAAATCTTTACAATGTAATTGCGATAAAAAAATGATCACATACCCTGATGGGCCTGTAGATGGGCCTGTCTTTTTCGTCAAATGAAAATAAAAGCAACTTTTTTGCCAAATGAAAATAAAAGTGACTCCTCCAACGTACTGGAGACATGCAGGCACTGCAACACAGCTGTTACTTGTAGCACAAATGACCTGGTTACATTTGCTGTGTGTTTTCATGAGGGACAAAATGGACCACTTGTGGCTGAGTCACTGGTAGTAGAACTCAACTTTTTATGACACAGAGCAGCTGGTTGGTTTTGCTGCACAGGCAGAGACGAGCAGAGAAAACAACACTTGGCCAACCAGTGGTGTAACTTCATTACTCAGTCAGTCATTCAGGGACAGACATTTGGGTTTGTAGCTCTCGCCCCGCTTTGAAAGAGCAACATCCAGGAAACTCCACGGCCGACCAAAGGTAGTAGGCCATAATCACTCATCACTCGGTCTAACTTTGATCACTCAGAGACATTGAGTACGTTTACATGCACACCATATTCCGGTTCGGCTCAATATTCCGGCTAAGGTAACTGCGCCGCGGCAACTGGAATATTCCGTTTACATGTTACTTGGCATGCCCCCGTGTTTCGGCGTATTCCACTCTCTGACGTAATGCGACACTCAGCCGCAGGGGGCAGCAGTACGCGTATAGGCGTCTGGTCTGCCGGAAAAACAAACGAAGAAGTCTTCTTCCTCGTCTTCTTCTTCTTTTTCTTCTTCTTCTGTCGCTATTTCTATGTTTTCTCCCATCGATATACTCTGTGATATTTAAGTCTTTCATTAGCTGAAGGCAGACTGCCGTCTCCTGGCTCTTGCTGCTGTTCGCCCCGCCGTTTTCCCCGCTTGCAGGTAACCATAGCAACAAAGACGCCACAGAATTCCTTGTGAGTCGAGCATGCGCAGTCGTGACTGAATATTCCGGTTCGGGGAGTCTTCCGACTAAGGTGGTTACATGCCCCAATATTCCGGTTGGAACAGGAATATTCCAGGGGGCTTATTCGGAATTCTCTCCAACCGGAATATGACCTTAATCGGGTTCTGTGCGTGTTTACATGACACGTGCGCAACCGGAATATTGCGAATATTCCGGTTAATACAGGAATTAGGTGTGCATGTAAACGTGCTCATTTATGTGCATGTCTGATCATTAACACTACTGCTAATATTAAACATGATGGCATGACAGACGTATCTCACCTTCCCTCCTTGTTTGGAGGAGTTACCCAGGTGAGAAACAATCCAGTGGACATCCCACTGTTAACTCCAGGAGTTAACAGTGGGGATGTTAAGCTCAATTCTTCAGCACAACACATAATGAAATCTTCACATTCTTTGAAAAAATATAGTGAGCCAGGTACCAAAACCTCTGAATATACTTCATATCAAAGCTTCACATTTCAAAGCTGTTCAAGCAATTCTTGAAGTGAATGCCCACTTATCATAAACATTTGAGCTCCCAGTTTTTAGGATATTATACTTAATCCCTCAAAAGGGCTCATTTTACACTAGGTGCTAAAACTAGCTTATTTGTGTTTTTGATGTTGTCCTAATTGTACTTTGTAGTGGCATAAGCTGTCTTGTCAGCCGTTTATAGAATGGCATAGAAACCATAGGATTGGCTGAAAGTAAACTTAGTGCTGCAGCAGCAGCAGCAGCATATTTGTACACTGCCAATGAGATTGATATAGCATGCCAGAGTTGAATATTGGTAAATACTTGAGGCAGTTTCATAATTTGTACTGAACCTTCAGAAAACTCCATTTACCACTCATTAGTGCATTAACAAGGGTCACATTTTTGCAATAACAGCTTCAGGGTGAATTCTGCACTCGTGTCAGGGGCCATGCAACTTTGTGATCAAACATTTACATTACATTGGAGTACCCCAACATTTGTAGATTGATTTCAAGTGAAAATGTGCCAAAAGTTTGAATCCATTGTTTCCAGTAATGCAATTGTTTGTTCAGGTTTGCTGGATTCATATTTTAGGGCGGAGTGAAGTCAGCATTTTAGCTGCTATTAGTTGGTGCTGTGTAAGTGAGTGTGCCTTTTCCAAATTGATTTGAGATTGCCATCTCACTCTATCTATTGATACCAGTTGATGTTAAAGTGCCACTTCAACTGAATTACCGGCAGCTGATGTTGAAGATGAACTTCCGTCTGCTTGCTGCTCTGTGTTCGCTGGAGTGCTGTTATCAACAAGCAGAACTGTTTTGAAGTGAAAGATTCCCAGAGTACTATTCAATCAAGAGCACCCAGCTGTCTGAGGACCTTAACACACACACACATACACACGCACACACACATGTGCACGCTCATGCACACACACTCACACACATGCACACACACACACACACACACACACACACACACACACACACACACAAATTGGTTTTGCTACCTTTGTGGGGACATTGCATTGACTTACATTCATTCTCTACAGTCTTCCCCTAATCTTATCCATAACCCCCTCATGCATAACCCCCTCATAACCCTAACCCAAATCAATGAGCCACCCAAAATGTCCTCTCAAAAACAGGGGTTTTTCAAAGGTTGGTCCACACAAGTATAGCTAAACAAGCTCAAACATTTATAATTATGTACTTTTTATGGCTTTGCACAGGCTCAGCTGAAGTTAATCCTCAAGGTCAAGACTTTATTGTCTAGTGGAAAATGTTGCTTGCAACAAGGAGTAAACCATTGTTCTTACACACAATAAATACAATTCTGAAACATATAGCCTAGAACATATTGAAGTACGACAAAAAATGGGTAATAGTTTATGTAGAGGATAAGTATAAAGATGGCTGTGGTGCATATGGCATTATAGCTCATTGTCTAACAGCAGTGTCATTACTCTGGAGTTGGGGAACATTGACAATGTGTAATGTTATAGTCATGGTGTTGCTTCATTTCATATATTTTAAAATGGACTAAGAAAATATTGGAGTGCACACCAACATTATCACAGAGCATTTGCCCCCTTGCCCAAGAAAGAGCTTGACATTTTATCTTAACACATTAGGTAAGATGAACAAATGTCTGAACATTGAATGCTACTGATACATTATATGTATTTGTTCAGACAGAGTCCACTGAATACGTTTTATTAAAGGCAGAATGAGTAGGATTTTCCTTAAAAACAATCTATAAACTCATACAAAAATAATGCCCCTCAATCATCACTTATGACCCACCAGAAGTGTTGATGTGTGTATCTGCAGAGACCCTGCCCTGTGCCTGGATTTTCTTTTCTGTGTGTAGTGGGTGTGTTGCTCCCAGCCAATCACAGTGCACAATGTCAGATCGACAGCATGACATCTAATAGGAAGCTACGAAAATCACAGATGCAGACCACCACTTGTGGAAAAAAAAGAAAGGCAAAACTCCAAGTGGATAAAGCTAGTTCCACAACGAGCGTGAATCTGGGGTTGGCTTTCACCTCCTGGCGATCACTGAAGGATGAGGATGAAGGGCAACGTGGTGTCGGCTTGTTTTCTATTGAACAGGTAGCTACCAGCAGGCCATTTTTTTTTTTTCATTCTGGCAACAGAATGGAGGAGGGGTCAACTTTGAATGTTGTCTTTACAAACCACAAACCACAAATCCTACTCATTCTGCCTTTAAGAATGCTTCTATCTATTTTCATACATGTTTTCCGCTTGCATATGATTCTACAATTTATATCTCTATATCTAACCATAGCTCTGTCTCTACAAGTACAAGACTAATATTATATCTGCTTGTCTAAATCACTGAACAGCGTGAACGGCAGACTTACACACATAGTCATCCTATCAGTCCCACTTTTTTGTTTAAGCATAATAAGCGCCGAGCCACTCCAAAGCTTCTTCAACCCAAGAAAAGGAAGGCAGAAAGGTTCAAAATCCAGTCTGTTGAGGGACACAGGCTTCATGTTATTATGTGGCTATTATGTGGCTGAAATATGAATGCCTACCAACTGCTTGTATGTAGATCATATCAGTTGTGACTGATCCTAACCACAATGTAGACGTAAACAGGGACAGATACTGTATAATCAACCTAAGCTAACTGGATTTACAAAGTCATTCATACAAACTGTGCCATTACACTTGGAAGGAATATGTTTTTTTTTCCTCTCTTCCTTATGACAAATGTGCCACCCTCACTGAGATTTATTATCATTATTTGTTTAAAGGCGCTATCTGTGTACTATAAACAATAACTCAGAAAACCACTGACTGAGGGAGAAATCAACAGCAAGTAGCACTATCCTCAGTGCCTATTATGCACATGAGATTGTGAGGGTTTTTTTTTTTTTTTTTTTTTTTTCAGCAAGGTCTATGGGAAACACTAGCACTAACAATATCACCGGCATAAAAGGAAACTATTAATTATTTTGCTAATTGTCCCATTTCTGGTAATTATCCTAAAGTATAAATCCTAAAACTTAAAGTATAACCATTAATCTGAAAATACTATATTGATGTTTAAAAATGTTACATACAGCACCTTTTACAAGATACACAAACACACACACACACACACACACACACACCTGGGAGCGTCCCAGTGCTATCACAATCTTGTTCTGTCGGTCCCTGAAGGGGCTTGGTCCATGGTCAAACACACTTCAGTTGTAGTTGTCAAGGCAAGGGTGAGTGCTATTAATGCACTCCTGTTACTCTGAATCCCCCAGCATGATATTTGAACTGGTGAATAACATCGCTTCTTCACACCATTAGGCTGCCACTGCCCCAGTGGTGCCCCACACCAAGATATTGTCAGTTTACCATTTGAAGGCAGTGTCCAGCAGAAACCATATTTTGCAAAACTCAGTATTTCTTGGGTTGATTTGCCCATCAGCATGCAGGCATTTTTACAATCTACACTACACACTTACATTATAAATGGGCTGAATTTGTCCCAGGGTCAAGAAGTACTTTCTTCATATGGGAGGCTATATAACAAATATAATTTCCATAAAGAAGCATCACTGAAGATTCAAAGTTGTGGACCACAATGTTAAATCAACATGTCTCTATATAGCTTTGACCCCAGTACATATACAATTCAAGAGGGACCTGAGAGTTTATAACTCTTTATCCACTATTACATCCATTTAATGCACTCTGACAAAAGGAATGGGATGGTGTTTTCTCGATTTTTTTGTTTTTATTCTCTAGTGTAACTTTCATAAACATAAAATGTATCTCAACATATTGTGTATCTATTTTGTGTGTGTGTATGTGTGTGCCTGTGTGTATGTGTGTATGTGTGTGTATATGTGTGTGTTTGTCCTGGCTGGTAGACCATTAGACAGGGGTTGTGTGTAATCCCTATTGTTGCTGAAATGCCACCGCTGTTATTAGGGAAGATTTATGTGCTGTGCCTAGGGATGGAGTCAGAATGCCAGCTTGTGTGTGTGTGTGTGTGTGTGTGTGTGTGTGTGTGTGTGTGTGTGTGTGTGTGTGTGTGTGCGTGTGCGTGTGCGTGTGTGTGTGTGTACGCCAAGAGTTGTATGTGAAAATCCTTTGCATGCATGCGTACTACTATATATATCTTACTCACAAAACTCTACTCAAGTACATTTCTTGAGTAAACACACTTTGTTTCTCTTTTTCCTCTAAATTTAATTGGCAGTTATTTATCCTGAATAAAATATTTCACAAATCTGTCAGCATAGCAAACTAACCCTAACCCTAACCCTAAATAGCATCAAAACCATTAATTTATTACAAATTTATCGACAAATTTGCAATATGGAGGAAACCCACTGAGACACGGGGAGAACAACTCCACACTGAAAGAGCCAGAGCCCTTCTTGCTGTGAGGCCATTGTGAGCCACTGTGTCGCCAGTCCTGAGGAGAAGTGTGTGTCTCTCTCTCTCTCTCTCTGTGTGTGTGTGTGTGTGTGTGTGTGTGTGGAACAGAGTCATGATGCAGGAATGCATTCATGCTAGTGAGTCACCACATTGTCAGATATGCCGAACTTCTCTGTGGTCCTCACTGATTCATGGAACAAAATAATGCATAGTTAGTTCAGCTTCAGCATCATCTGCATCTTCAGAGGACACAATTTGTGTCCTGTACATGGTTTGATATGATATGATTTGTGATTTGCAACCATTTTGTTCCAAGACCAGGCCATCCAAGACAAATCAATTTCATAAACATGTACATGAACGCCTATTATGCACATGAGATTGTGAGTACTATATGCATATCATCCACCCTGCAGCAATAATTTCTTAATGCTGATGAATTTTAATCTAATAACATTTTTAAATGCATGTATTTATTCCAAAATGAGAACAACTAAATAAATAAATAAAACAATATCATATGTAAAGTGTTGTATCCAATTCTCCGATGTGTACATTTTGAAATAATGCAGACTTGGAAGATTTAGATTAATGTGTATAATCAGGGTTTCTCCTTTATTTTATATTTATTTATTTATTTAGTCTAAAGATAGTACAAAGAATAGCTCATTGTGTGATCTAATTTCTGTGCGATTTGTCTTTTCCCTGTAATACGCTCCTCTTCATCCATAAACACAAACAGAAACAAGCCTTATGGCCTACTGCTGATGAATGATAAAGACCCTCAAATTCTGAGTTTGTGTGTATGTGTATGTGTCGGCATTTGCATAAAAGTGATAACTGATTACCATCTTCCTCTCGGTTGGCTCAGTCTATATCATAACCTCTGTCTCCAGTGACAGCTGTGATTGTCATCATCACACGCTCTCATCACCTGTAAATAAATGCAGGTATGGGTGCTTATCAAGATGTAAGCACATAAGGACATACAGGCACACACTCACACCATGTATTCAGGTATGTCCGCTGACTTTTAATTATGGATGAAGCCAGGGATCGTAAGATGAAGATCCTTGGTGGGATGGAATGAGGATTGATGGAGGGAAAGAGATACAGGGAAGGGTCACTCTGTCCTCTCCACAAGGACGTTTTGATATGCACAAGAACCCCTGTTCTAACCAAGCATTGTCACTTGTCATTCATCTTCTTTGTCTCCACTTGCTTGCAGCCCTGTGCGTGTATGAGTCTGTCTGGGCTTGTGTGCTAATATGCATTTAAAGCGTGCGTGCTTGTGTGTGTGCAAGCACGCATGCACTCGAGCGGCTGTCAGGTCGTATATGCAGTTTGCTGAGGGATAGCACCGATGAATAAGCAGCTCCAATGTCATCTTGAAAGCTTCAAGAAGAAAGGAGATGAGAGGAGGGAGAGGAGATGAGAGGAGATAGGAGGGAAGGAGACCACAAGGACATGAGATGAGACAAAAGGGGAAACAGAGGTAAGCGGGGGAGAGATAATTGCTACAAACTGCTGGCCAGAGGGAACATTCATTTAGACACAATCCCCTTTGCTTGTTAGGGAAGCACTTTCTCTGTCTTTCCTCCTCTTGCCTTTTTGTTTTGAATCCCATCTTGACCCCCACCGCCCCTCCTATATCTCTCTCCCATCTCAACCTCTGTTCCTCTCTCTTTCCATTACTCAGACAAGCTTACACTCTCTAAGGTAGCCGTGTCACATGTGGTATGCTCAGAGATTTTGAGCCTCCTTCTCTTCCCTCTCTCAATCCCGTTTTTTTCCCCCTTTCTCTCCCCTTCTCCATCTCGCTTCTCTTCCTCTCCATCGACATCAACTCATCCTCTCTCTCATCCTGTCTGCTCAGATACAGCTGTCTGATGTATCTAGGTTTCAGCTGGTTGAGCAGCTTCAGGCTGCTCAATAGAACAAATAAGTCTTCATCTGACCCAGTAATGCTTGAGCTGGCCACTGGCTTTGTGTATGTGCTCGAGAATGTGAGTACAGTGTGTTTTTTCCCCATATCTTAACCCTTTAAATTATGTGGTAACATCTTAGCCCGGCAGCTGTAAACCCACTCATTCGTAGACAAGAGAACATAATTCAGCTTGACAGAGGAATGTCAATATCATATGCAATGTCATATAATTAATCATACATTGCCAGCAATGGCATATATTTTTAGAAAGACAAAAAATCAGAAAAGCAAATGGGAAGCGATAACTTTGATGACTAGTCCACTTTCTGCTTGTGCTACTCCACTTTCTGCTTGTGCTCAATGCATCAAGCGCACATATGTTCATTTATGTTTGGTGCTTTTTGATTAATTTAGACCTACTGTATTGATTAATACTGTATTATACTGCTGCTACAGGAACATCTCTTTAAAATGGAAACATTTGTTTCAGTTCCTCATGCCCAGAAGCAGATAGCAAAAACAAAATTGTTCTTGTGTTGAACACATAGATTAAACGTAAATGCGCGGCATGTGGTTGACATCATAGCTTTTCTGTTGGACTGTGATGATAAAGCATCTTTTATAGCAGTTTTTTAAAAAAATTGTCATACAACCATAAAATACTAGTGTATTTCTCATACTATCATAAGTAGTTAAAGATTGTATCTTCATGGAAAAAGTTCTCAGCTGTGGAGCAATGTCAGTGTCAGTGAAACCTCCTCATTTTAACATATTTTCTCAAAGTTGTTTTGGATGTCATTACTTGGATTGTATCAACATCATCAGACACAGTGAAAACCACACTATTTTAATTTATTGTATTTATTTTTGATCAGACTGGATGAGCATACAAACAAATGAATAATGTAATTATTTTATTTAGTGCTGGTGGGTCTGCTCCTCTTTCCTGTTGCTAGATTTTGCGAAGGGGAGCTGCATTGACTGGGATGCAGAATCCCTGTCCTCTGAGTCTGTTCAGTGCTGCTGGGATGTTGCGTCCCCTCATTTCTCCACACCACCCGGTCCTCACAAAATATGGCATTTGAGAAATTCAAACAGGGGCACAGTAGCCAAAGATTAAGGCTGTTTCTCCCAGGGTGATTTCTGATTTGCCGTCTCTTCCAAGTGGTGCATGACGCTGGCGATTTCACGTGCTAACTCTGCCAACCCAGCACACCGCAGGCTTGTGTAGCGTTCAAATAGAGTCATCGCTGGAGTCAAGTGAGACAAGGTGCCTCCTGTCCATGTCCAAAATCATTATTTGCTGGAAAGCTCAAATGGAAAGAAGTTTGTTGGGCCTGCTGTTGTGTCCGGTCACCTGCATGCTGTGCAAGAAAGTGCAACTGGATTTCTGTTTGTCTAATGCTGACACACTGACGATGATGAAATATCAATAAATCATATCTGGATATCTGGATGTCCTTTGGACCAGAACTAGAGCTTAATGGCACTTGACATCATTGTTCTCACCTGAATAGATCTTTGCTTGAGGTGTATAAAAATCTCTTGACCGTCAGTTTGGATAAAAGCGTTTGCCAAATGTGAAATGTAATTGTAGTCGGATAAAAGACACGTGAAATGACCAGTGTAACCAGAGTTTCCTGTTTTGTGATTGGGTATGATTTATACCGGAAGCTATAAGGCAAATGTTGTTTTTTTCTAACCTATTATTCAAACTGTTGTGCCCACAAGGCATCAAATTAATTTAATATTGGCATATAATTAATTATGAAATACGTTTCCACATCCTATCCTGCTGTACTTTTCATCTCTCTCTTTGTTTTTTTTTTAAATAATAATAATAATAATAATATATTTTATAATATATTATTATTATTATTATTATTAGTAGTAGTAGTAGTAGTAGTACATTTTTAACATTAGTTGCATGTAGAGCTGACCTTTTTTTCCTGAATCTGAATAGTAATGAACAAATTCAGGTCGAAGAAATAGTTGTTTCTGCATTATTCCAGCTTCCCCCAAATAGCAGATTTGGATTTGGACACATCTCTAATTGCTGTTCAGCCCAAACACGTATGCATGAGTGTTTGAGCTACAGAGAGGCAGACATAAAGAAATATAAACAAGAAAAAAGATAAAGATGTCACCGTGTGCAAATTTTTATGTGCATGAATGAGTCAGAAAAAGAGACATTGCGTTTGACCTGAGCCTCTGAAACAATGGAGTTATTGAAACTTTAAAAGACACTCACAGTCATTTTATCTTCTCTTTGATGTCTCTGTTTGTGCCTCGCTTTAATCTATCACATACATATCTGCAAATATACATATCAGTGTGGATATGGAGATTTGCGTGTTGTTGGGAAAAAAATTTGCATAGAAAAACAAGCCCTGTTGTTCCAGTCTGAAGGGTCTCACACACACATACACACATATACAGAGAGAGAGAACACAAAACCCGTCAGTGTTTACCCACTTTTACACTGAGTAAATAGAGTGAACTATGAAATGGCTGTGTCAGTCAGTCGCTTAAGGCTTTGTGTCTAAACTTCCGTTTGAAGTCAAAAATCCACAACAGTCCCAGCTTTGATAAGTGAAAGGTCATTCTAGATTGCAGTGCTAAGCAGTGAATAACAGATGAGATTTGGGATACACACACTCACACGCGGTTCCACACACAAGCGCACACAAGTTGGCATCAGATCAGAGAGACACACGTGTGTCAGTTTGATGTTTCCCTTTCTAATCTTTGAAATCAGAGTCCACTTTCATGGCTGTGGAACATCCCTGTCACCCTGAAACCTATGCAGCTTGGCTTTTTGTTAGAAGTATGTTGCCCATTACGTCTGGGACAAGAGTTGCTTACACGACCATAGGAAACAGTTAAAATTGTCAAAGTGTTACCATACACCTTGAGGTTGAAGTGCTTTCAAGTTCAGGCAATGTACTTTCCACGCTGTCACACTCTTAAAGTGTGCAAGCGCTGCTGTAAATGCCATGAACCACAGAAACAGGGCAGAACTGTGTGTCAACACTTCCCCTGCTACCTTGGCCTATCAGTCAAATTTAAAGAAGGCCTGGTTTCACTGTTCCTTATTTAACCTTTAATTACCCCAGCTCGGTTGACTTTTTTTTTTTTTTTTTTTGCAAATCCCTTGAAGTTACATCAGCCAGTGCAAACACTTTTACCAACTGAACAATTTCCCTTTGTGGTCAAATAGTTTACTCAAACGTATTTCAGGGCGTGGCATATGTGGTAACTTTTTGTAATATTGACATGATAAACTTCATTGATATGTTTTCAGGCTGCAGATTTTTATCATGGAGTAAGGTGAAAGCCTAGATACCGAGTTTCAAAGCAAATTTCCTTCGAAGCAGGCCTAGATAGGCTGTCTATAGGGGATAGTCTGAAATTAGATTTCAGTTCCACACTCTTTGGGTTGTCAATACATAACTTTCTGGCACAGCAGTAGGCTAATACGTCAAGCTCAAAGAGTGTTTTTCCCCCCTTTTTTTCATGTTGAATATTCAACACCCTTAAGTATATATATATCAGTAGAGAAGTGTTTTGCTGAGCCATTCCTTTTCTATCTCTCAATTGAGGTTTGTTTCCTAACTTTATCTCTTCCCTCTCCCCTGCTTCTCCCTCATCCTTTTAATCTTTTGATCTTCCTCAACTCCAATCACGGGTCTTTCTCTCAGCTAATGACCCTAACTGTATGTACCGCTGTGGAAGGATAAACACATTCTCTGAGGCATCCGTTTTACCACTACTTGTCTTCTTTTGTTTTAGTCCTTGCCCTCTAACAACCCACCCACCCACTCATCCCCATGCATACATACACACACACATACACACACTCACACACCCCACCCGATCCCACTCCCTCCCCCTTGCCTTGCTCCATCCCTTCCTCCTGGTGCTCTAGTTCTCCTCTCCAAATGACAGCCCACTCTCCCATGACGGCTCTAGGCCACTCTGTCATCCCCTGTCAGTGTGTTTGTGTGTGTGTGTAGTTTTGTGTGTAAATGCATGTATTTGTGTGTTTACCTGTGTGTGTGTGTGTGTGTGTGTGTGTGTGTGTGTGTGTGTGTGTGTGTGTGTGTGTGTGTGTGTGTGCGCACGCACATGTGTTTGTGCACACCGATGCCCAAGAGGCCTCTCAGCTTCCAGTCAGAGTAATAGATTTGGGAAGCTTTTGATCGGATTTATTTATTTCCTGGAGTGTGTATATGTGTGTGTTTGTGTGTGTGTGTTTGTGTGTGCAAGTGCCTGTGTATGTGTAGATATAACTGTGCATAGCTGTATGTGTTCTATGTGCACATCACCTGAAGGCTTTGTGTGTGTATGTGTGTGTCTTTGTCTGTACATGTGGGAGTGGGTAGACGTGTGCATATGTTTTTGTGTGCCATGATTTCTCACATGTAAGACCATTGTCTGGCTGGGACTGAATTGCATCATTCGCCACAAGGCACATCATTTCCTCTCCTCTCCACCTCTTCTTCCTGTGTTCCTCCATCCGCTTATGTGTCTCTCCTTTTTCTCTGTTCAGATTTTCTGCTCTGTTTTCCTTTTGACACAATGACTTGTCTTCTTCTTCCTCTTCCTCTCTTTCTCCCTGTCTATCACACACACAACTTCAAACACATACGCACACGCACACACACACACACACACACACACACGCGGTCTCAAGTCATATAGCTCATCATCAGTAACACATTTTGATAGATTTTTCCATCATATCATTACTCACTGAAATAGGCTGTACACATACAATATGCATTCATGATGCAAACAGGCAATTTGCATTCTGATCAATATTCAGCATGCTATCTCAGCCTCTCTGTATGATGCTATGGGCAAACAGGGAGCTAACAAACTGACTCACGAGTAATTTTGTTCTCTCCCTAACACACATTCCGGCAAATGACTGGGCCTGGAAGCTTGAAACAACTCCAACTCAAAGTCAAAACAATTCTGCCAACGCCTAAACTGATTTCTTTTTCAAATCTGACCACTCCACTCAGAAAGTAGAAAGCATTTTGTGACAATAAAAATTAAAATTCAATGAAAAATAGCCTGCTTGTTCACAACTTTTTGGTAGTTTTGTCTTGGGCCATGAATGCCAGCCTTATCAGTGCCAAGTGTGCTGGCAGGATTTTGAATGAATCAGAAAAAAAGAAACCTGCTTTGAGAATAACATTTGTAGAGTATGATGATTGTACAGTGACTCAGTTACATCAGTCAGGAGGCTCTTGGTCAACAAAGGTTGTGGTTGGTCAATTGCTTGACCGTCTTACCCCTTCCCCATCGTGGAAGTGGGAAAGACTAAATTTATGGTTAGGAAGTAGGCTTGGTGCAATAAAATTTGTTAGATGATAATGTGTAATGTGATGGTTCATCTGTGTCACACTAATTCTGACCTTTAGAGTGAACAGCTTTAGTGGCTGCAATTTTGTGAGATTACTGTAATGTATAACACAAGACTGACTGAGCAACAGTAAAAACTGAGCCAAGCAAGCTAAACAAGCTAAGGAGCATAAGGTAAAAAAAAAAAAAGTCTGTCATTTTTTTATTTCAATTGTATTAAAGTATTTTAAGTGAGCATTCTAAAATAAACATTTTGCATATAGCGTTCATTCTGCTTTATTTACTCACCCAGTGGTGGTGATGAGGGGAATCAATCAATCGATTATCCATAACCAACGGGAAAGTAGTTGTTCTGGTTGACAAAAGACATCCTCAGTCATAGACGACCCTTGATGTTTCCATATAGCTGGGAGAGTGAACATCGCTTGAAAGGGCACAAGTACCACTGATAGCACTAAAAGTTTAGCTATCTACGTACACATCAATCCAAATTAGCGTTTACGTAATGGACTTCAAATATTGATTTACTTTCGCTGCAACCAGCTCCAGAAAAATTAAACAAAATTGTTACTAAGAGGGCTGCGGTAAAGTGGATGTAATGTGAACTGTGACCTCAAATGAAAGTTAATATTGTCTCAGAAAATAAATTACTGTGCAATTATTCTGTCGATATCGGCACAAGTGTGTATCCATGTACTCTCATATGCATGTCTCTGTTACTCTGTAAGGATTTATGGGGAACAGCATAACTTTATAGAGCATTCTTTACTAGGAATAATAAAACTGATCAACGATTCACACACTGGCCACTGCTAAGGTTGATTAACTATTGTGTGTGTGTGTGTGTGTGTGTGTGTGTGTGTGTGTGTGTGTGTGTGTGTGTGTGTGCATGTTCGTCTGTGTGTGAACAAGCCCTGATGTGTTTGTGGCAGTGTGCACTCATCCACCACCTCTCTAAAGCTGCCCAGAACATTTAAATGCCTTTTACAATTACAAATTCAAATGACTTTTATTTGGTAATCTTGTCAAATAAAATGCTGGAGTACAGGATCAGGCTAGTAAGTGGTGTGACTATGGGGAGCTGCTAATTTCCCTCTAATCTTTACATGTAATTATTACCATTTAAATCATTTGTCTGTACAGTATAATTCTCATATTTACTCCCATTTCCCCTCCCTTCCCTTCTCTTCCCTTTGATTACTTCTCTCATAACTCAATTCAAAACAATCTTACATGAACACCTGTCTTCACCTGCATGGATCAATCACAGCATGTGCATATTTACAGTTCATGGATTCTCCTATCAAGTTCCATGTTTCACCAGTTAGCCCTCCCCTTCTCTCCTTACGGCTCTCTCCCTTTATAGGCGAGCGTTTGGTGTGATTCTCTGTCACATTAACATTATTTTAATGAAATCCTGGGTTCACAGTTAGGCCAACAGTGAAACTGTTTTCACACCAGGTATGACAGTGAACAGTCTTTTGATCTCTACAGAAAATTATCACCCGTTGTCCTTACTGGCTCTAGAAATTTCACTGGCTGTAGGGGGGCTCTTGTGCTGAAACATGTCACTGTAAGAGAGAGAAAGGAAAGGAAAGGAGAGAGAGAGAACTGTGGCAGTGGATAAAGAGAGAGCGCAGGATGTGGTAATTAATGTGTGTGTGTGTGAAAACGGGACTTCAGTACTCTAACTACAGTTTCTTCCTTTGGATTCTCTTATAAAAGACAGAAAGAAAAAAAAAGAAAGAAAACGTTTACTGCCTGCCTACGTTGGCTTGGTTCATGTTGGTACAAATCTGACTCACTATATGTCAGGTCTTCCCCTCTCACGACTTCATTCTGTTCAATGAGACAAAAACACCTATAAATTAGATTGTAGAAATGAAACAATATAAATATAGCTGTTTAGCACCCCTGACGGGTCTCACCGGGACCAACAGTAACAGCCCATCTGGTTTCCACCTCACCACTTTCTCCCTGTATCTCTCCTCTGACACACACAAACACAAACACACACAATCAAAACGACTCCACAAAACCTGACTCATCTGAAGAGACACATCTTCAAAGAGACACACAGATGCGGTAAACAACGGCAGAATATAGGCCAGGGGATCTTGTCTCTGTGTGTCTGTGTGTTTCATGTCATCTGATGAGCTCCCTCAAATTCTTATTTTTATCTGTCCTTGCACATGAAAAGAGGAGACATGGATGTTTCCTAGCAGTCAGGGGCAATCGAACATCTGACCACCACTCCCTACTGTCTTGCCAGATAAATAGATAAATCAGTTCTTTTCTCCTCTTGTTATTCCCTCTCTTTCTCTCTTTCAAGCATAGACATCAGCACACAAACAGTTTATGTAATAACGCTTCATATGGTCTCATTCACTTTACTGATAAGGCCAGTGAAAAGGAGTGGCACCTCTCCAAATCTGAGTTTTGGCCTGGTGGGAATATTTTTAATCTGGCACATCTGACTGATGAAAAGACAGGGTGGAAGAGTCCTCAGTTACAGGGTCACCATCTGCACACGTATGACACACACATAAATATACATGCATAACGAGGATACATTAACTGAAGTCACATCTATACACACTGTAGCACATGCATGCACACAAACACACTCTCTCCTCACACACAAACACACACCCAGGAAAACCTGTTCTAATAGTTTAAGTGCTGAAAGGAGAGGAGCATTTCAGTGAACAATCTTTTTATTGATCCATTTGAGAGATTAATTATTAAGTCCAAAGGGGGAGCCTACTGCCAAGCATACTGTCTCTGCCCCATCTCTATCTCTCAAACACAGACTCTCTCTCTCCCCTGCTCGCTGTATGTTGCATGTACACAGGGCCGCCCCTCCCTACACGCAGAGCACGCAGCTGCGTAGGGCCTCGCGATCCGTGAGGGGCCTCATTTTGCCCCTGTTTTCAGATATTTTTTTAAGGAAAACATCTTTTGTTTAAATTATTTTTTTAATTGATGACTATTTGAGACTCATTTATTTATTTATTCTAGTTTGAAGTTATTTTTTTAGTTGACTCATACAGTACTGCTTATTCCACTTATGGTACTTTGTTCTTACTAATATAGCTTGTCAAGTTTAATGGAATGTCGTTATGCCGTCATTTTATTCCTATTATACATCTGGGATTGTGTGATCGGTGAGGTGGCACGCCAAAAATCCGGTTTTTTTGAGTGTGTGTGTGTGTGTGGGGGGGCCTCCAAATAAAATGCCGCTTAGGGCCCCAATTTGGCCAAGGGCAGCCCTGCATGTGCATGCATGCACATGTGCACACGCACACACGCACGCACACACACACACACACACACACACACACACGGACATGCACACACTTATTCACTCTTACACAGATCTGTCTAATAACACAACAATAGTCTTGACAAAAATTGCTTCCCGTCTTTTTTTCTTCTCTCACTTTCATTTCACTTTATCTTTGTAGAGTCTCAGTCAATTGTCACTCTCACCAGCAATTTAAATATGAGGAAGTCCTTGAGAATTACAATCACAAGGAAGTTGAATAGCATCCTTGTGGTCATTAATAAAATATATTTCTGCAGTGAATAACATATATGGTCTAGGCTTTAAATGCTAGTCACTTTATGCTTTGGTGGACAGTTTCTGGCTTATCAGACAGTGCAAGTCAAAGTGAATTCCATTTCAATATGGCATTACTGCTTAATAACATACACTGGATGACAAAAATGGTCTGAGAAAGGGCAAAACATATATAGCGTAGGCTTTGAACTTGACTCAAAGCCACAACATGCAATTATATATGTGCCTTAATACCAATTGCCCTGATACTTTTCAATTTCCAAGTAAAGTTATCTGATTCCTTGAAGTTGTTGACATAGGAAAACTTGTAGGTACTATGAAAGAAACTTTTAGGGTTTCAAGTACTGTAGTTGTTCTTATTTTTGTTAAGATTTTTCTTTCACTTCTTCTTTTTCATTTTCAAAGTAATCTGGGGTCCAAAATTTCCATATGTATGAAAGAGAAAAAGTGCTTGTGGGAAAGAACGATATGTTTATGCTATGTGTATGCTTTTCTACAATTTCTACAATGCTCTATGCTATTTCTACAATTTTAAAATCCCAATCAACTTGTATCACTGCAGATATGAAAGCCGCTTTTGGTTAATTCCCCAGTCATTATAAATAGGTAATAGATTAGTATTTAATTCCAAATACTTTTGGGTTAACTAGACAGCTTTTAGACGGCAGTAAATTAATAATTAAGGCCTGGATTTTCTTCTGGGATATTATCATGATGCGTCTGTGTAATGTGATATAAAGCCTAAAGAACTGACTGAAGGGTCATTAGAGGATTTTACTTTATTTCACTGCTTTGCCATCAAAGTCAACATTTCTCTGTCTGTCCAAAATGTGCATCTGTCTTGGTCACAGTAGGAGGACGTAACTATCTGTCTTGTCAAGTCAGTTTTTTAAAAGCTACTTTTGAATGTTTTTGCAAGGCATATTTTTCATTTATTCTCCTGCACAGTTGATAGAATATATAAGACATTTTTCACACATAATATTTAGACTTTATAATCAAAGCTGTTGCACAACATTGACAGTCCAAACTGACCATGTTGTACATGCAAAACTGATGGCACACATGCAAACAGGATTGATATGTGCTTACACTGTAGCTAAAACAAACAAATTTCAGCCGAAAGTAAGTGATTTGAGAGTAAAGTTTCTTCTGCGTTCTGTTGATATCACCATGTGTGCAATTCAAACAGCTGACTGTCGTCCACTCCAACATGGTGGACAAGTCGTATTGAGGACAAGGGACCCACACTGTGTCGACTAAATACCTCATTCTAAGCCTGCAAAAGCTTTGAGTCTTCATCTCATGTGAAATGTACATTATTTAAAACATATTACTTATATGAACTCTTTTAGAGTGAAAAATTGCTTAGTAATCCTAGCATTTTTCTGATGGGCACCAAACTGCATCAGACCTTTCGTTGTGCTCCATAGTACCATCATCAGGCCAATATTGCAACTGAACATTTTTGTTTCAATTTTTCTGATCCAGTGGATCCAATGGCCACCAAATTTCACACACAGCAGATCTGAACTGCTTGTATTTTGCTTATTTCAGTTTTTTGAAGCTGTTTGGCTGTGATAAATGAGCAAAGTTGATAAGTTCATAAATTCCTAAATGGCTCATGCTAGAGCAACCAATTTTCATTTGTTTCAATTTTTTTTTTACAATTATGTTTGCCAAAACCCCCATAACCATATAAGATTATTTTTTCCAGCAGATTCTCTCACTCAACATGAATCCATTCCATCCCATCCTATTACTGATTTCATTTCTGGCCTGGCCGTTTTACGCCATTTTGGTTTATGTAAAACCTCTTGCTTACTATTTTCTCCTTAAAATTGATCCCAGCTCCACAAACAAAGTTTCACACATTGCTTACTGAATAAGCCCAACTAGGGACAGGAGTTGAAAAGTGGCACTATGCTATAATCTCTATATGCAGAACATCAACTTCATGCTCTTGTGTGAACCAGCAACAATGTTGCTATGTAACTTTGTATTGTCCCTACTCAAATAAACTAACTAAATAAATAAATAAACAAATGAATAAACAAAGACACACCCTGCAGACAGCATAGATTATATCCATTATACAAATTCTGAAGTGTTCGACTCTAATAAGCAAAATTGATGGCAAAGACAGCAGATTTTACTTTTTGCTTTATTCTGGAGAAACTAAATGCCACATAAATGTTTGAGATGGACTCAAAGTGAGTCAAAAGACATATGGTTGTCCACTAACATCTGGCCAATCTCGTAACAGGACTTGTGTTTTTTTTGTTTTGTTTTGTTTTGTTTTGTTTTTTTGTTGTTTTTGTTTTTTTCCATCCAGAAAAGTTGTCACTTTTTCCCCTTCTTATCAATACTGCAAAGTTGACCCAATCTCCAAATTTTATACAGAGCACATTTCAGCTGCCTACTATTCCAGAGAATTTTGATACACATATCATTTGATGAAGACACCTAAATGAAGTTGACAGGGACGCTATGCAAACCTAAACATTCATGCTGGAGCAATCAAACTTCACATATTTGCAAAGGGATTCCAAAGTCTGTCACATCACAATTAGTCATGCTCTATAATAGTGCTGAGAGGACCAACAGGCAATTTTGCAAATTGTGAACTCTCAGGCGTCTGTGTGTGTTTGGTTCATTGGATTGGACCTGCTAACGGTAGCTTGCAGCTATATACAAATTTTCCATTTTCTATTCAGGGAGTGACCTTTTTATTTATTTATTTTTTTTCTTTAAAGTTCAGTGGTGGGGGAATGCTTTTAAGTTCAGTTTTTTTTTTTTTTCTTTTATTATGAGGGACAAACAAGCAATGCAATAAAAGCAGCAGTTTGACGGATCCAAGCACCATCAGCACAATTCAGCTTCTTAAAGGAGACCTATCACAAAATCTCATTTGTCTGGATGAAAAGACAAGTGGCTATTATGTATCAAAACCTGAAAAGTGTTAAAAATTTAAGTCAGAGGAGGACTCAAGAAAGGGACTCTATATACAGTTTGAAAATGGGATAAGGTGAGATTTTAACTATCAACCCTCTGGTCCAGAGATACCAAGTGAGCTAATGCTCCCATTCTGTGGTCACCCTGGAGTTTGGGTCTGAACACCAGCTGATATGTCATATTAGGCATGTAAAGAATTACTGTGTTGCTTTTGGTGGTACTTCAATAAGGATGGTCTAATAATGAGGTTAGAGGAGGCCACTGCTGATCATATCTGAGGCATTTTGAAGATGGGATAATGTAATGTTTAAAATATAATCCTTGGAGTTCAGAGACAGCTGACTTCCCAAAAAATTGGACTTCAAACTTCAAATTGGAATGGAACATGTACACAGTGGCTGAGATTGGCATAAAATGGCAGTCTATGGCTTTTTGAAGTTTTTTTGGTTGCTACAGCACCCCCTATTGGCCAAATGTCATCAGTTTGGCAGGGCAGCTGAGCAGCTTACAGAAAAAATCACACAACAATGTCAGGTGAAAGAATCAATCATTCACGCAATAGCAACAGGGATCCAGTGCTTTGTGCTTGGACCCCTAATAATGTTAAGTACAAGTTTTGCTGGGAGTGACTCATATATGGATTGACTTAATTTTTTTGTCCCCTGCAATTAAAGGTCAGAGATTGGACAACAGATTAGGCTCCATCCATAACAAGTGATTTCTGAGCCTGTTTTGGATGAAACTTGAGGGAGTTGTGGATTTTGGCACCATGGCCTGGCAGTCTGAATGTAAACCTGATTGGTCCACCACAGTGCCACCAACAGGCCAAAATGTCCCCAGGCTTCAAAAAACAACACATTGCAGATTGGGGAAAAAAAATGTTGTCACTGTTGACTTGTCATTATTAAAGTTGATGATTGCAGGATATTGTGAAATGATCAGTTTTGCAAAAACATCTGCGTTTGTATTCTGGTGAGCTGTGCATGTCCATTTGTGTTATTCTGAACCTGGTAGAATACTTTAAAAGTCAAATTTCTATTCAATCACAATTTTTGGCACAATGGTAGTGAACATTTTGCAAGGTTATGATCATTTCACTTTCAAATCAACCAAACCAAGGAAATGGATTTTCAGTAAGAGTCCAGTAATTGAAAAACTTTCCCTTAAAGGCCTCATATATTCTTGAATAGAGTGACAAAGAATGGATGTTCTTACATTTTGAATTGACTTGAAGAAAATGAATAGATTGATACCCTGGCACTTTTTTGTATGTTTTGGACCATTTATCTTCAGTTGTTTTGAATGGAGTCCATTTTAAAGTAAAAAGCAGCATGTCCTCTGTGTATGATCTTGGCCATTTTTTTGAAGTTGATGACTTGAATACTTGGTGGGCTACTTTAGAAGTGCAAGTTTTTCAAGGAGTGATGTGTGTACGGTTGTGACCATTTGTCTGGTGATAAGGCAGTTTGGAGGAGGATGCCCATGCCAGGAGGGAGGTCAAGGCACCAACTCATTCCTCTTCCTAGACACTTTCATTTATCAGACCTGACTGCCTACATCACACACCCTCAAGGTAGGGGAGTATGAGCATGTGTGCCGGCTAGGGAAAGGGTGAAAAACCGACAGACAGAAATGAGTAGCATTTGTTACTCTTGGCAGGTTCAAACAGGCAGAAACAATTATCAACAATACTGTTTAACCAAGGTCTGGTGAGAAGGAATACTGCCTTTACTTCCATTATCATACCTTTAGGTTATTTAGATGGACACAATGTTCAGCCTTCAATAAAACATTCTTCCAGATTACTTTAACCTGAGCTTTTTCTCACATATCCAATAGTTTTCAAGGTAAAGTCAACCTCAACTGTAGGTATGGGACAAAATAAAACAAAACAAAACAAAACAAAACAAAACAAAACAAAACAAACAAACAAACAAACAAAAAACATTTCTTCCCTTTCCTCACAAACTGGGTACAATTTTCTGAGATTTTCGGCCACACAGCAGCTCTCTAGTCCCATATCCAGCCTGCTGGATCGATACAGTGGCAGTCCTGTTTAGCCATTTTTGAAAGTCAGACTGCTGGGAAAAAAAAAAAAAAAATGAAAGTGAAACCAAAACAAATGAGTTTTTGTGCATCACTGAGAACAATTTCTCAGTTTGGTGTCATGTAGTTTTGCGGTCTTTATCTATTTCATTAATTCCATATACTAACGGTGAAGGCGTTGCTCTTGCTGCAGGGAAGCAGTTTACTTGACAGACTTGGTGGATATATTACACTGGCATGGGGCAGCAAATAACACTATGGGCTCTAGTTTCGCAGACCTGGCGAGGCGCAGGCGCAGCGCAGCTGTGCTGTGCCAACTGGGTGTGTCCAAGTGGATTTCCGTTAGAAAAAATTGGCACAGGACAACGTGACCGGCAGGTTTTCAATTTACCGGACAAATGTTTGAAATTCCGGTCAAATATTATCTGAATTTACTGAGCTTAAAATTATATGCAGGCTATATAAGAATGATATCAAGGCATGTCAATTTATAGCGTAATCTTTTTATTGAAAAGCAGGCTGTATCAAATAAAATTAGTGCCGTCAACTGACTCACGTGCGTAACGACTAAAATAAATAAATAAATATTGCACAAGCCTGTGCTCTTTTAACATGAACGTTGCATACAATTGCAACTACAATTTGCAAACAAAAAAACTGGCTCATATCATTTTAATAACGCGGCGTGCTGCCAACTTGAAATCAAATAGATGCAATAAAAACTTAATTCATCAGCTGAATTAAAATCAAAAGTCTGAAGTGTCTCTCCGCAACTTGCAATGCGCATCAGTTTTGTGACCTTGTTCTCCCCCAGGCGACTTCGCTGCGCTGTTTTGTTCCGGTTCTGCAGAAAAAAACCCTCTCTCTCCCTCTGGTACACCGGAGACAGGGATCACGCAGTCTATTTTTTTTTTAAATTATAAATAAAATTACGTGGAAATTGACTGTTTTAATAAAATTCAAATTGTGAATATTTTCAACAGACATTTAAAAATTACCGGACTTTGGCAGATTTTACCAGTCATAGTCCGGTGATTACCGGATAACAAAAACCCAGAGTGGAATATTAAAATATATATGGAAGAAAAACTGTGTAGTTAACAGGGGCAGCGCCAGACACCATGACTGGAAAAAAGACATCATGGTACTGGATACATTGTTTGACTGACAGGTGATCAGGTTGGGTTTCCATTACGCTGCCAAACGGTGTCAATCTCCTTTGATCTGACATCAGTTGTGACGGCACAGTCGATATGGAGATACGTTTGTGTGCTGACTGAGATAGTAGCATTGAATAGTGGTTTCTGTGGGTATTTATTGCATTGTTACTGTGCCTGACATTCTGGAAACCTGCCTGTGAGGTTGTGGTGACGTGTGCGCACTGCCCGCCTGTCAGCCAAACTTCCACTGCGCCAGCCACGCTGCGCCTTGCACCGAAAGTAGACGTGGTTTCAGGAGGCGAGCTTTTGGCGCACCTCGGCGAAGCCTTTTGGCACGAAACTGTCACTGCGCCAAGCTGAATCTGTCAACACCTCCCCCTGCTGCGCCGCCACTCCCATCTCGGCGCAGATCCGTCTGCGAAACTTGGAAACCGTTCGCCTCGCGCCTTGCGCTGGTCGAAACTAGCTCTGCGCGGGGTGCACCTCACTGCGCCACCCTGCGCTGCCCCGGGAAACTAGAGCCCTATATGGGTAACAATCTGAAGTGCAAGTGGTGAAACCTGCACTGAAATATTGCACAAAAAAAGTCTGTTTATTTTATTTTTTTCCTTGTAATGTGGGTTCTTTAGATTTATTTATAGAAATAATTATAGTAGATGAGTAATAGTTAATAGTAGTCATAAAATTATATTTTATATTGTGTATTTATAAGAATTTATTATAGCCTAATTTATTAATTATACCTGGAAGTAGAAAGCACCCAATTGAGCCTACAGGGACAGAGTATATAAGGCGCCAGTATACCTCTGTCTGGCTGGCTGTGAGGTCTCATTTGCTGATGCTGCTGCTCATATTATTGTATCGTTTTTTTGTGGGTTTTTTTGGTGAATAAAACACCATTTGAAGATACACCTCTTCGCTGCCTCTCATCATTCACTGCGTTATCCAGCCGCAAATGGTTATCTCTGACAGTCACCAAAAAAAGAGAGTTATGGAATATGGTTATGGTAATTATTCTATGTGCTATAATATTAAATGTTTAATTCCAGTAGTTAATTGCAGTTGATGTAAAACACGTCACTAAAGGTCATCTGTGTCCCTATGATGTGATGTTGCCATAGATACCAGCTTTGCAATGTTCACAATAACAAAAAATGAAGGGCGTATTGTCAGTGGGTGATAGGTTTAGTCATCACTGTGTAAACTGTCTGATTTGGTATTAGAAAAAAATGTATCAAACATTAGTTTTTATTTAAAAGCTCAGTCGTCTACTAAAGTTTTAACTTTTACTTTTAACTTTTTTTTTATTTTTAATTTATTCAAGGGGCTGCTATGTAAATCTGTTAGTTTGTGTCATTATAGACTCATGGCCACAACAGAAATAACCTTTGTATTCCATGATAGAGTGCCCGCCAAAAGGCCATCCATCCCAGTCTATTTGCTTCTGTTTGGAATACAAGGACGTACAAGAATAGATGACAGTATCATCTACTAAGCCATGTGAAACGACTGTGAAACAACCCACACTGGAGGAGAATATTTTCTTACATTCCTCTCTGTCTGCTTCTTTTTCACACAAAGCCATTTGTATCAAAGTGTTTGTCCCACTGTCTTGGCCCAACTTCACCCTACCTATAAACCTACCTTAACTGTGGAAATAAATGTTTCCTCAGGTGCAGATTAAGAATTGTGTCTTAACATGTGGGGACACTTTAGCCTTAAAAGTGAGGACAAGGGCACACCCACAACCAGATACACACACATTATATTAACTAACACGTTATGTTTCATCAATATAATTGTGCATTATTGTAGCAAAGCATGTCTAACCATCATAGCCCTGGTGCTAGAGGCCAGCAGATTTTATTCAGGCTTGGGTTGGGTCAGCTCTGATTTTTTGGGCTTGATCAAAGCTCTACATCATAGAATTCCCATTCAAAAAGGTTTTCTCTCATCAGCAACATGCAGTGAAATCAGATGTGAAGACAGGAGTTTTTAACTGTGACACAGATAGACACAAACACACACACACGCACACACACACACACACACACACACACACACACGCACGCATGCATGCAATTCACTCCTTGACATTGAGATTTAACTTCTTGAGCTGTCTTTGACACATGCTTCTACCTTCCAATAATTGAACACACACTTTAAGGAGACATATCTGGAGACAGCTCAGATCTGTTCACTTTCAAATGTGTGTGTTTGCACCCAATTGTTTTTTTTTTTTTTTTTTTTTTTTTTAAATCAGTAGTGTGAGCTACATCGAGGCAGCGGAGCCTGAACCTGTGACAGCAGCACACTTGGTTGAGCACCTACGGAGCTGCCAAGCTGTCAACGTGATGTCTGAATTACAGTGCGCACACATCTGCACTAGTCAACACAGGGCTAATCTGAACAACTGCACATGGAGCTTGACACAGATGACTGGATAGAGCTGGGGTTCTCAAAGTTTTGATGACTGAGGGCTAATTTAGGGACCCAGTATTGGTTTGAGGGCCACCCAAATCACAACAAAACAAACAAACACAAAAACAGAATACAAAATAATTCCAAAGAAATGTTTTTTTTTTGTTTTTTTTTTAACGGCCCATTCCAGACTAAAAGCCAATCGAGTGTCATGGGAAAAATGTGAGCTAATATACCTGCAATGATGATGTAATCTGTCTCATGAGTTGGCATCTCGTGAGATGCCTAGTTGCCACGCAACCATTCCTAACTTGACAGCTCAGTCCAGGGGGTGCAGTTTTTACCACTCTTAACAGCAAAGTACTGTGTGATTGGTTAACTGCATTGGAGCTGGACCAAATATAATGCAAATATATACAATATAATATAATATAATATCATATAGCACTTTGAGAATGCCTTGGATAGAGAGACATGGAGTTTGTTATTATTGTTGTTGTTGTTGTTGTTGTTATAGTTTGCAGTTAGCACACAGCTTTGAATTTGTTTTATTTATTTTCATATAGGATGATGTGGTGTTATTGTCATGAAATACTGGCAAAAATACAAGGTTTTTAAATATGGTTGTCGCACAGAAATCTATTTTCACTAAGTCAGCTTTAGACTATAGAAATACAGGGGGGAAAAAAGAAAGAATAAAACTACAGCAGCTCATTTCCTCCATTAAATTGTGTGGGCATGGTCTGCTGTGAATGGTTGTAAAGTTGGAGAGAAAAGATTTATGAAGGACATCAACGATATGCTCCTCTCAATTGCACCTATATTATATCTGCATGTGCTTTTGGGTAGACTGAGGGCTCTTGTGTGTAAGAGTCTTTTCAGGAGTAGTTGTGCTCTTGTGTGTGGATGGTGAGGGCTCAACTCCATTTTCATAATTTTCACTGTCATTCAGACATTATCCATTCAGCTCGGAGCCACAGTATCTGGATAGGAGAAGAGGAGGCCCATCTAAAAGCCTCTTGTGATAAATCTAGAGACACAGAGGTCTGGATCACCTGCAAAACTTGAATAGAAAATGGAGGTAAATTGCAGTGGCAAAAAGGAAAAGATGGTCCATAACTCATTAACATGGTTTTGTTTTTTGATGTAAGCTTAATATTTATGCACACTATGGTAAAACAAATTATGCATACAAAAAAGCTGAATAGATAATGCTCCATGCCTACAGCAAAATCTAAAAAAAGAGAAAATTCAATGTAGTATTAACTTGTATCAACTTACTGAAGTATTAAAGTGCATAGTAACTTTAGGGATTTGAAACCTCTCAACATGTTTAATTTTCATGACTTAACAATAAAATACCAAAAGGTGGTGGGGGTATTAGTTTGTAAGATTTTGGTCATACCTCCAGGTTTTGGGTTTGCAGCATAACACTCATGAACACTCAAATAACCACAATGCCTCGCACTAGACACCCCATTCAACTCCAAAAAGTGACTAAAAAGGTTTGAAATGTTGGGGGTATTTATTATCTAAAAATCATGCCATGTAAAATCAGTGAGCTGCACAATTGTCAGACCTAAATTACTTTTTTTAGTGGGTTTCTTGGTGTTGTTTTGGAGACAGTTGTAACTTTTGCTCTGAATTTTTGGTTTGCCACTTCAATTAATTAATCTGGGTTAACAAAGCATGTCTAAATTTTCGGAATTAGTGTGGATCGGTTTCAAATCTGTGTGGTTTGTATGTGTGTGTGTGTGTGTGTGTGTGTGTGTAATGGTTCCTACTCAGCATGTGCTCAAGGAGTGGAAGTTGAACATAATGATCATGTAATCCAACACACTGGTCGGAGATCCCTCCGAGTGATAAAACAAACACACACACATCCACACCCACACACCCACAACACGATCTGCTTGGACTCCCACTGACTCCTCAGGGCTTAATCACCTGCACTCCACAACATCCGATAACATTATCAAGTACTCAGTATTCACCCCCCCAAGTGTGTGTGTTTGTGTGTGTGTGTGTGTGTGTGTGTGTGTGCCTTCCTTGTACCCCCCTTTCCCCTTCCTGTTCTCTCCCTCAGTTTGTAGGGAGGACAAACATTCTGAGGGCAGAATTACCATGGCGACACACTCAGCCTAGCCAAAGGACCGGCAGAGGTATTAAGCCTGATAGGATCTTTTGCACTCAAACACACACCACAACCACACACACACACACACACACACACACACACACACACACACACAGACACGCACATGCATGAACATAAGCGGACCCATGCATTCATGTATGCCTACATGAACAACCTCACTCAACTGCACACAAACACACACACACACACACACACACACACACAGACGTGCACACTCAAATGTATGTTTACACACATACATTGACTGATTGTTCTTTCCTTATCTGATGTTTCAGCCAATGGTTTATTTCCATTCCTCGGCCAGGGAATTGTCTCCTGAATGCTTGCAGTGAGAAAACTCATTCCGATGATCCAGGTCAGATAGAGGCGCTTCTATCGGCCACAGACAATTCCAGCTCAGAACAACGACAGAACTTTAAAGAGAGAGCGAGAGAAAGAGAGAGCTAGAGAGAGAGTGAAGACAGAAAGGGGAAAAGAGAGAGAGAGAGAGAGAGAGAGAGAGAGAGAGAATTTCCGAACTGCCTCGAGACAAGATGCACCGCCGATGATAAAACGAAAGGAGTTGATATGCACCCCGTGGTACGCCAGACAGATAAATACATTGCTCTCTGTGTATCCTCTGAATGAATATTCACAATCCAAACTCTTTATGTTCCCAACTCCATCAAATGTGTAAAGCTCTACACTTATACAGACCCATTTCTCCTTTTGTCATGCCGAGCTATAAATTGCTCTCTCCTTCTCGTAAATCCATGGAACACCACTTGGAGGGAAATGGTTTCTGTTTTCTCTGTATGGCACTCTGACTTTGGGGAAATTGGTTTGCAAACAAAGACATGCATCAAACATATCTAGCTATTTCAAGTCAAAGAATGGCTGTTTTTCTCATACCATATCCCTTGTGTCTGGATGGGAACTCCACCGAGTGCAATACGAGGGAATACAAATCAAACGAAACCAAAATAAAGGTTTTATAAAACCGTACATACAGAACATTAAAACAAGCACGTGTTAACAAATCAATACATATTAGATGCATCATTACTCTTACATTTGCAGCTGTGCAGCAACAGACTTTAACAGAATATAGTGGTATACTATGATACATTACAATATCTGAATGTACTTAGATTTTACTGCAAAGACAGGGATGTTTGGGCAGGGAATTTTGACATAGCCATCTGCTGAAAAGTTTGCATTCATTCATCTTGTTTGTTACTCTATAAGAAAGAGAGCAGGTGCGTGCAAATATTTAGAGCATCTGCTCTTTTAGTGATTTAGACTAACTAAAGTAAATACAGGTGTAATCTTTGGTTTCTTATGCTAGGGGCAATCTGGAAGCCTTTTAAAACCCTAACCCATTTTGAAAACACACTGCATCACACACAACAGATTTCAGTATTTCTGTTTAATCTTTTTTCACAGTCTTCTGTTTCTTATTGCAACTATGCTGTCACTCAGGGATTCAAGTAAGCGGGAGCGGGGTACAGCACACTTAACTGAGATTAGCTGTTGATGTCTGACATGCCTCTGATGTCGTGACCTCAAATCTCATAGGAAATTACGCGGTCCAACGTGACACCAAACAAAACAGCAGTAGAGGCAGACGGCCAGCTTGCTCCATCTCACCTCACTGTAAACTTGGCTCTCACTGGCTTTTGGCGTCCTCGTTCTTGGAATCAATCTCCGCACACTGCAGGCTTTTTTGGGGCCTGTGCAGATGTTGGATTGTAAATATCAGGCATATTTGATGTTATCAGGGTGGCTCACATCAGTCTGCAAGTTGATCTGGGTGGTGAATATTGAATCTGTGAAGCCCTCACAACAAATGATAATCTTTACCGACCACCAGTCCTGACCAAGATTTAGGGTGGGAAATCTGGTGTAAATTGGTTCCATAATCCTCTGGTGTGTCCTTAGCTTTATTGATCCCGCCTGATATCCACTTCAGTCAAGAAGAGGAGATACAGGTGAAGGGGAGTATGTGGCTCAATAATGGCTTTTAAGGTAAAAAATAATCGAGATATAGATTGATCATAAAAGGCCAATTCAATATTGGGGAGGTGTTTGTAATATTTTTCAGTTTTTGTGTAGGCTAATGTTAACCCACAATCAGTATACTGTATGTGCCATCTGTCTTTGTCAGCTGAATCTTTAGGCATGTATCCCATTCAAAAAAAACAAAAAAATCAAAAAACAACATCATAGAGACACAGCAGATTAGCAAAGAGTGGGCCAGACCAATTAATTCAATCAATTAATCCGATTAGAGGATCTAATCCTTTTATCCCTCCCACCTTGAATCCCCCCCCCCCCCCCCCCCCCCCCAACCTCATACCCTTGCTCTTTCGCCACATCATCTCCGCCACCCTTTTCTGCCTCCTCTCTTCTCTCCCTCTCCTCTCCACTTCTTCCATCAGCTGATTGATTGTGCTGATATAATAAATAAAGTCTACGGATTTTGATATACTAGAAAATTATTTGGTCAATATAGATGGGCACAGTTCCCGGTGCCGTGGAGCAAAGTGAGACGCTGGGTCAAAAATCTAATCAAATGTTTCCTGGCAACATGATGTTGCTACAGTATGTTTTTAAAGCAATAATGCTGAGGCAACTCCTTGGGCGCTGTTACCAATATGAGTTACGAAGGAAGTTGCCCTGTGCACCACAACCTTAAAAGATGAAGGAGCAGTAAAGTGGATTTGTGAGCTTGAGTGAGATTGATCCTTTCATCTTTTTAACTGTTTAAGTGGCGATAATAGCATCAGAACGACTGAACTGGTTTGACTTGGATGATGTATACGTGAGCATTTGTGCACACACACACACACATCATACATGCAAGTGCCTATGTGTGTGTGTGTGTGTGCATATGGGTGAATGTGTAATTATGTTGCTGCATTCACTACAGAATTTACATGTGTGAAGACTGTTTGCAAGAACGCTTTGGTGCCTGCATCTGTGCATGTGAATGTGTCTCTTAAGCCGTGTGTTATTGTACACAAGGCTAAAGGAGCTGACATTCATGTGTTTAAGACAGTTTGCACATAAGCAAGCAAATGTGTCGAATGTGTCAATGTGTTGGTTCCATTTATTTTGGTGTGAATATGTCAGTCTGCATGTGCACAGTGTTGGTGTGCCAGTTTTTGTGCATGCGTACCTCTGTAAATATGTCCTCCCATTTGCATATGTGTGTGTGTGTGTGTGTGTGTGTGTGTGGGTGTGTATGTGTGTGTCTGTCTGTAAGCAGGACAGGCCAGAAGTGTGATCCACTTTAATTAATAGCTCTCTATCTTTGGAGAGTGGCCCAGACCGAGACAAACCCACACTGCTCTCCTTGTCCCTGCTGTCACTGTCAGGCAGAGAATCTGGCATCCAGCCACTGGGTATCACTATGACAGGAAGGAGTGTGTGTGTGTGTGTGTGTGTGTGTGTGTGTGTGTGAGAGAGAGAGAGAGGGACAGAGAGTGAGAGAATGAGGCACACACATATGGACATACACACATATAGCTCAGTAAGGTATTACAGCAGTGATGGCATCTTTCTGAGTGAGCAAGTCCTAGTTACACAAACCGTCAGTGATTTTATTCAAGAAAATAATTTCTGTGTTCCTTATGGCATTCATTAGAAGCATCACATTCACTAATCTGATATGGAATTGGCTCAAGTTCCTGCCATGGATGATGCTATAAACAACAGTTGGTATTTTCATACCAACACAGTCATTTTGTGAAATGAGGATGAACTGTGAAACCCGGATTACATATTGTGGTCCCGAATTGCGTCAGTGTTAGGTTCTTTGACCAAGAATTGGATCTTTAAATATATCTGCATGTGTATAGCTGTCTATCTATCAATCTATCTATTACTGATGACAAATCTCAATTCTTGGAACATGTCATACTGCACATCTAAAGCCGTCTGTCAAAAACCATGAACTTCATATTTGAGCATGACGCAAAAAATGTGTCAAAATCATGTAGAATTTCCATCATTTGACTCTGGCATAATGAAAAACAACTTAAATAAATGTTATGATTTACGTTAGGTTTTTTGACAATAAGGCCAGGTGCACAGCATGTGATTTCACAGCCGATTTAGCCGTCCTAGGTGGTCCCAAACATATTGTCAAGATTAAAAACGGCTCATCCTTACTCGGATAACACAAGAAGGGCAGCACGACATTTCCCGCCCTCCTGATGCAGTCTGGGACCATCTGGGACATCTGGATAATTTTCCAACATGTTGGAAATTTTAGTCATTGCTGTTGTAGTGTGAGAGGTTACAACGAGCCAATTTGTCACCCTGGCCAACTAAATTGCAGCAGGATATGTCATCACTCTTTTTATTATAGAAAATACAGTGGGCCTGACATCCTTTATTATTATGGAGTCTCACCTCCAGCTCTCTTTGTAATACTGATCGACCTAACCATGCAAATGCCCGAAATTTGTTGTCTCCCTCTTTTCATCTGCACATTGCAAATTGCAGCCTCTTGATGCATAATTTCTTAATAGATCACAAATGTGCAAACATCTACACTAATGACCCAGTCTCACTCATTCAGTCTTGTAATGTGCAAACTTGCATCACATTTTGCAAACTTGTGTCAACTTGAATCACATCTTGCATCAAAATTATTTTGATGCAATATATGATGCAGTAGCTCAGTATGTAGTTTGGCTCATGTCAGATGTCCTGCACCATTTGGCTGTGTGATGTGTGAGTGGCCGAACATGCTTATTACATGCTTATACCGTGTTTTTTTTTTTTTTTTTTTATCAGCCGAATCTGCAATGTCTTTACTTCAGTCAACTCTTATGGCCAATTCATAGTCCAGCTGTGGCATACACAGACCGGACTCCACTTGGATCTTAAGGGACTAAATTGATGCAATAGCTTGTATTTCATGTATTTCATGTAGCACCTGAAACATGCTGCTTGGTCCACGCATATCCCTACCAACGTGCTGAACTCCACTCTCTCCCTTCATTTAGTGGTCGAACATACTATCTCTGCAAGGTTTTTCTTTTCATCATAGCATAGCGATAGAGCAGCTCTTCCTCCTCATTTGTGGATGACGCCATGTTGTTTACAGTATGTAACTTTCAACAAAGAAGGACAATGACATTCAAAGACGTTGGTATGAATGGACTATGAAATGGCACACAACTGCGGACTGTCGGTCCCCAAAGTGTTTGTGCCTTCACTGCTTGTTTTTTTCCATTAACGTGTCTTGTGTTACAATACACACAGTTCCTTTGTGGTGGCAAAAGGTATTTCTCTCATTTCTTGTGCATGCAGCATGCACTTACATTTGCTCATTTCACAGAATCCCAGGAGAGCAGGCTGTTTCATACTGTACATACAGCAAGGTGAGGTATTATTACTGTGACAGTCCTTACTTCATTAAAATGGCACACTTGGAGACTTTGTGGAAAGTGCTAATTGATTAGTCACTGTGGTAAAACCTCTTAAATTATCCCATGTAAAACACCCTCAGAGCAGTATGATGTGCAAAGGTAGGGCAAAATGTATGGAGATGTGATGTGATGGCAGATGGAGAGTGAGTGAAAGATAAAGATATAGATTGTGGATTGTGTCAAGAAAAGTCGGCATTAAAGCGATGTACTTTAAGATGCTAAATGGAGCAGTGAGAATGTCAGTCTCCCAGCCAGGCTGCTTGATGGAAATGACACTTGGATTTTATTAGAGCCCTAAAAGAGAAGTTTTGTCTCTTAAATCATTAATCCTTGAAGCTGTTTAAAAACTTCTGGGATAGCTACCTGACCCTTGGTGTGGATTTATATCTTTTAAGTATTATAGTGTGTCCTCAAGTGTGTGTGTGTGTGTCTGTGTGTCTGTGTGTTACCATGTGATTTACATTTCCTAATTTTTTGAGTAGAGCTTTCCTATCTGCCTGCAATGTCTGCTTCCAAAGCAACTGTATTCCAACTTTCTTGCTTTTCTTTTCAACTCTACATTCACATATTGGATTCTCCGCTTTTCTTTGTACTTCAAGAAAGTTCCTACTTTTCTTCAGTCCCCCTTCAAATCAGTTTGTTTTTCATTACTCATAACTCCTCTCTAACCTGTGCTTTTCTCTTTGAGTGTGGACTGTCTGTTGTTTCTTTTTCAGATTTATTTTTCAAAGCAATGTTTCTCAAGGTTTAGATTTCCTTAGCAGTCTTCCGATACACACTTCTTTCCCCTTGGTTGACCTTACTTTGAAGGAGAAATCAAGCCAAATAGAGAATAAAGTTACGGTTATCAAAAGCATGGTTCCCAGACAGGCAACTGTAGCTAGTCTCCCCTTGTCAGTCACACTCCTAATATACTTTTTTTTTTTTTTTTTAGGTTCTGCATCATTTCTGCTGTACCAAGTCAGGTCATCTTTTATTCTCCTGCACTTCCTTCAGCTGTGAAGACTGACTTTGCCAAGTTCCCATTGAAAGCACTGTAACAAAGATATGATGCTGTGTGGGAACTACAGACTGGTTGAACTGGGAGGACTTCTTCTACATCACACATTCCCTTTTATATCTCTTGCCTCTAAAAAGGCCTCACATAATTGTGGGTGCAGTGTTGGAAATGTTTTCCTACAGCTTTCAATTTATGATTAATTGCTGCTTCACTACTTACCTCACTAAAAAGTTGGAGGATGTTTATTGCATACATAAAAGGGATCTATAAAATATGATTGTGGTGAGCTGCACGGTGTGTCATGATGAAAATGAAATTAATAAGTTCCTGTTAAAGGAATTGAATGTGCATATCACATTAGTGCAAGCTCATTTGTCTCCTGATTTTTTACATTAATTTTAATCAAATAAAGAGGACATACAGAGCCCATATGACTACATTTTGATTCGGTTCACTGTAACACTGTAGTATTACATGAAGATTATCCAGTGTCCAGTGTTGCAAGATTATGTGTGTGAAAGCAATGGCTGTATTACAGCTTTTAGTGTTGTATCGGATGTTCAATATTTGAGATTGTAGAGAAGTAGTGATGACAGCTGGAACATTTTAAGCCGGTTTCACACATGCAGTCTTACCCTGAAATGTTCAGGAATACTTCCTGCATGGGGTCATGTGTGAATGGGAACAGGGATCGATATTCAGGGAAATATGTTCTGTCAATTTCCCTCCTCGAGACCTTAAAACGGTTCAGGGAAAATGCAAGTAAGGCTGTGAATGAGAGCTGTAACATTGCAGGGAGTGGCACGTAAAGGGTTTTGTCCATCTGAAGAAAGATGCAATCACAAGACTCCACTGATGGTGCATTGGACGGCTGCTTTTTTTTTTTTTTTAGACTGGCTGGAAAGTGGACAGATTTAGGAATAAGAGAGCGCCTCTCAGTCGATGCAGAGGGTGAAATTGATTGGCAGCTCTCTGGAACAGTTAGAGATGTTGCATTACGCAAGAAATAAAAGGAATTCTACGTGTGTATGGCATAATGAGGCAGGAGATTCAAGTCTCAATGCCCCTCAATTCACTGGGAACTGTGTGTGAAAGAGGCTTTACAAACATGGCATGTTGACACTGACAAAACATTATTTGGAAATTTTCTTGCTTATTTCAGATTACTTTTATGCCAGATAGAATTTTTTTTCCAAACATTCCACATAAGGCAATGCAACGAAATGCCAGAAAGTTTCATCAACCACAGAAAAGTATTTGAAAATGAAATTAATTCTTCCTCTGGTGGATAACTTCCTTGGCTCTATCTGAGGTGTCCTGATGTGGGGAATGCCACCCATCTGGTTGACGAGCAGCTGATTTATGGTTGATGCATCATGAGGATCCACATGGTCTTCCCAGGAAGAGGCATGTCTGCAGTCAGCCATTCCCCCATGACGCCTTGTGACCCCAACAGCCACCATTCAGTCCTGCAGTCAGGTGACTCCATCCTGCTGTGCCACCTATTTGAGAAGGGAACATATAATCTATACAAAACCGGAGACATTGAAAATTGTTCATTTGTAATAACAGATAAATGTCATTCCAATAGATTTATTTTATTTTATTTTATTTTATGAAGGGGAAAACCATGGTTAGTAGAAATGAATGCAGTTTGAGATATATAGATTTTTTATGTTATCACAATCAAACTCTTCCATTACTTCTGCCGGAAGGTTGGTATGTTTAACAGTTAACAGCTGCCCTCTTCATTAGCTCATGGACTGTCGTTGTGAAGCCTGCCTACTCAGTTAGTGCACAATAGCTGGCATTTGAAAACTTTTTGAGGCAGGCAATCACATCAAAACCAATAGCCTCTAACAAGTATTGCATTCATCATCAAAACTATGCCAGCATGCAAAAAAGGAGCACATTTGTACTGCTGAATTGATTTTTATCTTTTAACACCAGAGATACAGCTATGTCATGAGCCATATCCTCAAGCATTTCATTTACCAGCTTTCCAGTTTCATGTTGCATGTTTATGCAAGACAGTATAACCAGAAAAAAATCAGCAAGATGCCAAATTGGATATTGACAAAGGGAGTGTGATGTTTAATGAAAGTACTAAAATTTACAAGCACTTTACCACCCAGAAACAGGTTAAGTCATATCTAAGTGTCAGGGCTTTGGGGAAATTATATGAAAAGAAAAATCCCCCAAACAAATCAACAAACAATGTAGACTGTACCTTGCACTTCAAGAGAGGTAATAGCTCACTTTTACCCAACAAGCCCTTGAAGGGGAACATAACATAGAGGTAGAATTATACATTATGTCATTGATGATATGATACATTATCATAATTAGAAAAAAGATCAATATGTACAAAAAAGGAGCAGTATCAGAAAAATTTAAATGTAAAGGAAGTTAATTTGATGTATCAGTGAGCTCTTTGGTACCAAATGTTTGAGATGGCAGAGTACAGTTTCAATAGCAGCGAAGTGTGTGTGTGTGTGTGTGTGTATGTGTGTATGCATATACAATTTACACTCCTCCACACAGAATTTAGCTCACTATTTCAAATGTAGTGGCCAAATTAGCGTTCAAGGGTGCTGATTTGGAAGGGAATGCCTCCTCTCTGTTTGTTCAAGTTGTGTCTGGCTCCCATGCACACAGTACAGAAAGATTATTGCCCAGAGGGCAGCCAAACCAATCAGTTGTAAGGCTTGAGTCATTTCCAGCTAACCGGACTCTGTGATATAGAGAGAAATACTGCGAACCCTTCGTGAAGATATTAGCATCTGTATACACGTGCATGTGCATGAGAGAGAAAATGTGAGTTTTAGTGTCCATGTATTTCTATGCTAAATACTTATGTATGTGTGAATGCTTTTGCAAGCATTCACAATTTGTCATTTGATCCGCACGCGCGTGTGCGTCTGTGTGTGTGTGTGTGTGTGTGTGTGTGTGTGTGTGTGCATCCTGGCACAGCAGTCTCTGTTAGCACAGCTGTCCAATCCAAAGAGACACAGGAGGCGGGACACAGGTGTCACATCCACAGCAACCCATATCCATAATTATCTGACTGTGTTTACCTCTTTGGCAGTGTGTGTGTGTGTGTGTGTCTTTCTGTCTGTTTGTCTGTTTCAGTTTGCCTTTTTCTGACTGTCAGTGATGCTCTGTATATGTTTCAGCAAGGAAACAGTTAGCTGAGGCAGAAAAATCTGTCTCTTGATGAGAAATAAAAGACAGCACAGGAAAGCATGACAAGAAAATGAACAAGGAAACGATGGGGAAATGAGAGCAAAGACAAGCAAAAGCACAAGACACACATGTCTTGATTAGCGAGGACACTTATAGCTGAGGGAGAAAATAATGACAATATCATAATTACCCTGGAGGCATCATGATTACTGCCCCCTTGAGGTTTGGAGGGCCCGTCCCAGTGGCGTGATTATTGCCTAAGGGGGTATTAGTGTCCCTTCACAGTCATAGCTACCAACGCCGGGACATTTATTACTGCTGCTCCAGACTCTGACTTTACCTCCGGAGGGTAATTAGGAGCTGTGGTTTGTCATAGGAGGAAAGCCCGCAGGGCACAGAGTGTTCCACAGTGTTATCATTATTATAGACCCTAGTCCTGGTGATGTTTCCTCAACATCTGCCCCCAGAGGCCTTTTATGAGAGACGTATGTAGATAAAGGTCAAAATCCAAGAAAAGCAATGAATATTCATCATTCCTAGAGAGTTAGAATGGCTATGCCTCCGTCATGATGGCATAGCTGTGTTTTGTGAATTTTACCTCTCCTTTTTTTTTTTCCTTTTACCTCACCTGAATAATTCCACTGCCCACTATAATTACACTTTTATGTGGATGTATACAGGACAGTTGCTAGGAATTCTGGGCCCCCTGAAAGAATATCAGTGTGGTCCCCTAAGTAAATACATTTCTTGAATGCCCTATAAAAAGTATCTCCACTTCAACACGTAATCCGGTCTCATATTAAGTGTTAAACTCTTGTTTTTCTTAAAACAAGTGGGAACATCTGCCACTGGGGTGAGAAATTGTCACTTGCTGCTAATCAGCTTGCTTCCAGAATATTTTTATTCATTGTTTTTCTAGATACTAGTCAACTGATCTGCCTCAATCTTCCATGTTTCAACATATTTAGTCTTCTTCACAGTAAAATTCCTGCAACAAAGCAGTGGAGAAAGAAAAACTAAATTTTAACACTGCATGTGGCACCAAATAACTTCTTGGAGACAAGGGGCTCTAGTTTCGCAGACCAGGCGAGGTGGGGGCGTAGCACAGATGCGCTTCGCCAACTGGGTGTGGCCAGGCGGATTTTCCAAGTTTGGCACGCCGTTCTCGGTGGCGCAAGTACTCCGCCATCCCTCCTACCGGCACAAGGGAGGAGAGAAGGCGTGGAGTGGGTTTGACACAGCCGATTCACATGTAACCAATCAAATGAGCCCCTGTCCTTGCCTTTAAAATGCGCTGCGTGAAGGCGTAATGAAAGTTTACACAGCTGACATGGAGGTCTATTGCCGCAGGCGGAGCGGAGCTCAGGAGACAGGCGCGGAGCGGAGACCGGCGAGCAGTGCGGACACGTCACCAAAACCTCACAGGCAGGCTTCCGGAATGTCAGGCACATGAACGATGCAATAAATACCGAAAAAAACACTATTCAATGCTACGATCACAATCAGCACATACATATATCTCCATATCAACTGTCCTGTCACAGCTGATGTCAGATCAAAGGAGATTGGCACCGTTTGTGCTGATTGTGAGGTTTTGGTGATGTGCGCCAGGCAGCCAAACTTCGACTGCGTCAGCTCCGCTGCGCCTTGCGCTGAAAGTAGACGTAGTTTCAGATGGCGAGCTTTTGGCGCACCTCGGCGAAGCCTTTTGGCACGAAACTGTCACTGCGCCAAGCCGAATCTGTCGGCACCTCCCCCCGCTGCGCCGCCACTCCCATCTCGGCGAACCTCCGCCTGCGAAACTTGGACACTGTCCGCCTCTGCTGCTTCGCCGGTCGAAACTAGCTCTGCGCGGGGTTCGCCTCACTGCGCCACCCCGCGCTGCGCCGGGAAACTAGAGCCCGAAGTGTTAATTCAATAAATGTATTTTTGCATTGTGGTGACGAGGGTGCAGCTGCCATCTTTCACAGTTGTGCTCAAACTTGTTCATACGTGTAGCACCAAAAACTTGATGTCGCCTAAGCTTCCATTTCATTGTTGTGATTTAAAACTCACCTTTGCTATTGTTGAGCACTTTACTTTCATTTACAGAACATTTGCTATTGTAAGTTACCAAAGAGTTATCCTGAATCTATTTTTACACATCCATTACCCCTTGAGTGGCCTCCTTCCTCCAGAACATTGAGTCTGGTGGATTTGTTTCGGCAGGTATTCACTGACCTCATCATGACCGCAGACGTCCAAACATTTCCCTCTCCACTCGTAATCGGTGGTTATCTCTTTCACTGGAATGTTCTGATGCTCAATTCACCTCTCCTCTGCAACAGGTGTCACAGTGGAATGAATCGCAGGGAATTGAGTCCAGAGATTGGCACCGCAGTGATAGAGGTGGCTGTAGGTGTGTGAGTGACAGATTGTGCGAGTGTGCCCTCTTTCGTACGTGTGTGCATATGTGTGTGTGTGTAGTGTTTGTGAATATCTGTGAGTGTGCAATTTTGTGTCTATGTGAGATGTATGTGCATCCGTTTGCATGATTGCATGCACACTGAAGGATAAGCAAAAACTTTTTTTCACATTATAGCCACTTTCAAGCCCTCCACCTCAAGAAAAATCTCTTAAAAACAAACCAAAAACAAAAAAACACTGCTGAGACAAATGGAAATCTATACCGGCCACTTCAGAAAGCTGATTTTTCCACCCAGTTGCCTGTTCTCACTTTCTCTGGCTGCGGCTAACAAGGCAATTGACAGGGTGATATGAGCACCATTTCCATTCTGGCATTTCCTAATGTTAAACACTAGAATAATCAACAAGCTGCCTGCCTTCCTGTCTGTGTCCCTCGCTCCCTCCCTCCCCTCTCCACCGTGTCCCGCTTCCTCTCTCCGTCTCTGCTAGCGTTCATTTAACACATCCATATTGGATTTCCTAATGCCTACAGCCAACTGAGTGGCTTGTACTGCTCGCATCTGGATTGCTTTTGTTACAGACAAGTCCAATTTGTGTCTGCATGAGTGTGTGTGTCCATGTGTCTGCATGTGTAAGAGAAAATGTGACTCTAGGTGTGTATGTGTGTGTGTGTGTGTGTGTGTGTGTGTGTGTGTGTGTGTGTGAGTGCTTGCCCGTGTCACATGGACAAGTTCAATTTGTGTCAGAGGTACGGAATTGAAATCACATAGTCAGAGACTATGCATAAACATGGGGACTTTATTGCCGTTGTTATATATTGGCCTGCATGATGCTTGTAGGAAGAGAGTTGGGGAGACGGACAACAGAGGGAGGCCAGGTGGAAGAGAGTTTTAGAAACATTCAGAGGCAGAGAGAGAAAGAGAGAGAGACACACACGTACACACATCTAAGAACGTATTACGACTTATTTAATATGCAATTACTTGCATGTAACACATAGCATAGTCACTTCTCACATACTTACCTGTGTGCTGCAATTACATGTAACATACTGCAGAGTTTTTCCACCATTTTTCTACAATAAAATCAGGGATCTAGACATTAAAATAAAATGGAGATATTGTGCCTCTTTCCTCTCTGTTGACTCCTGTGGCAGGCGTCATCATAACATTTCCGTCTTATTTATTTATTGGTATTTATATACTGGAGTTTGTTTATCCCCATTAATTAATGGGAATCAGGATCCGGGGGTATTTGTAATTCCACTATATACTTTTTTCTTTCCTGCCTGCCAAACTGTCAACCCGTCTGAGGTTTGAAGTCTGTGAAAATGAGGCATCAAGAATCTTCATAATTTCGCTAAAAGCAACCAAACTCCTCCATGGAAAATTTTCCCTCTTTTGATGGCTCATAGATTAGAGCGGGAGTATGATATTAATGAGTGAGATTACACCCAGCCGTCGCTAACCGGATTATGGCTTAATACCGCTCCATTTCACTGTGCTATCCAGCTATATTCCTCCTTTTCTCTTCCTTTCCTTCCTTTCTGCTCTCATGCTTGGCATCTCTCTGTTAGCCCTGACAGCCTTAACAGTGTCTAATCTAGTGTGCATCTGTGTGTGTGTGTGTGTGTGTGTGTGCGTGTGTGTATGTGCGTGTGTGTGCGTGCATGCGTGTGCCACCAGATAATTTCTCCTCAATATAGCTATCATGCCTGTGATGTTCCAGAAACTATGTCAAACACACACCTAAGTACAAGTGCACATGTGCGTCTACACACACACACACACACACACACACACACACACACACACACACATCCATGCAGAATGAACAATACACCAACACTGGGTTAATGTTGGATAATAGGAATTATGCTAATAGTCCAATAGAAGATAAAGAAATGAGTGTTTCACCATCAGAACTGGGAGAAAAGAAGTATAAAGAACTCTATTTTGACAGCTTAATTACTTCTAGCTGGTATATTACTATGAGTTTTACTGATTAGCTCAGTTTAAAAAAAAAAAAAAAAGAATTAAAAAAAGAAAAAGGCAGGCAGAAAACCAAAATGAAGCTACAGAGAGCGTAGAAATAAAGAGAAGAGATTGTTTCTACTAGCTTTTGTAGTTGGTAGACAGGGAGAGGCGCTAGCTTCCACCATTTGGCAGAAATTAAACGAAGAGAGCAGACATGAAAGGAGGGAGAGACAAAGGGAAAGAGAGAATGACAGCGACTGTGAAAAGAGTTTGAAAAAAAAAGTACAGAGAGATGGGGGATGGAAGCAGTACTTTAGCCCGCTATCTGCAGCATTCACTTTTTTCACTAATTGGGGATGCCCTTTTTCCCTTTTCCCTCTCTCACCCCCCTCTGTACCTCTCTTGCTTCTCTCTCTCTCCTCCACCGCTCGCCCTCCTCTTCTTCAATCCTCCCTGTCTCTTGCTCTCTCTCTTCCTGCTCTTGCCTATGTCTCTCTTATTATCCCTCTCTTGTTTCGTCGTTCTGTGCTCCCACTCCCCGCCTTTTCACCTCTCTCTCCACTGCAGTGGGGGGGATTACAGCCTTGGCTTAGGGAAACAATAGGCCTAACACAGAGCTTAAGTGGCCAGAACAAAACTAAATCAAACATTTCGCTGACGGGGGTGCCTCGGTAATCCTTCCCGTTTTACTCTTGTTTTCGCTCTTGTCTTTTTTTTCCCTCTCCGTTCTTTTTGTCTCTTCCCTTCCATTTGTTGAGGGTCTTTCCTCTTGTATGGCTTTAATCAGAGCTTTGTTTGTGAAGCTGGGTCCACCAGTGGTACTCCTCTCATATTAAGAGTGTTTAATTGGCTTTAAAATACCAGTAAGTAGTGTGTTTGGTTGATGAGCGAAGGAGGAGGGCAAAACTTAAGCTCAGCGCAAAATACCCATCGCTCACTTGACTCGCTATTGGAAGGCGGTGGAATTAGTCACTGTGCATTAAAGAAGCATGCTTGCTCAATGAGGGGTGAAGGGATAAAATGAACAGAATTGTTGCAGTGATTGAAACGGCACGCGTGATTTATAAAAAGACTTGTTTCTCTGAAGACATGCCGAAGATGAGTGGAGTTAAATCAGCCAAGAAGTGAGTGATTAAAAGAGGGAAACAGATGAAGAGCTATGCAGTGTGGCAGTCATTATTTGGGTTAGTAAAGAAGGGAACCGACCAGGAGGACATGTGGGCGCAAATGAGAGAGAATATTAGTCAGCAGCGGCTAAACTGGTTTTCCTCCCAGAGTCATTCTGGGTTACTGTGCCTCGCTTTGCTTATGATGCCTGTAACTAGCCGGGAACTGTGATCTGATATCATTCAGTGCCCATCACTGTAGAGCCAAAATGGCCCTCTCAAAACAAGACAGATGGTTACCAAATTGGGCCATACGGAACCCACCACATGCACTGGAAAGACAGAGGGCGAGAGAGACGGAGGCAGAGGGAGAATGAGAGGGATGTGTCGGCGTATTCCATTTACAAGTTCAGCTTCATAATTTACAATTTGACACATTAAAAAAAAAAAAAAAAAAAAAACGTCTGTGCGTGCGATTTGGTGAGGGATTATGGATAGTCAACGGGTGTGAATCATTGGCTTACCATTTAGTTCGATTTCACGATGCCCTAGTTGGCGATTTGATCTAAGAACAAAAGATTTTTTTTTTTTTCCCTTTTGAGGAATGATTCAGTTCAATACAAGTTTGTAAAGTGCAATTCAAGTCAATGACTGAATTCAGTAGTTTAGCCATGATAAATTATTAAACCAGTGTAACAATGTAGGTGTGTCTTTTTTCTTCTGAAATTTGAAAAAAATCAGATAACATAATCACTTACTATACTTAATCCAGAAAAAGGGAAAAGGTCCGATTCATAGTATTCTGTTAGATCACCACTATGTTAGGATTCAAAGCATTTGAAATTGATTCAGAGTGATTCAGTCTCTTTCTTTCAGCAGAATGATTCTGCTGGGTCAGCTGAATTTTTAATCAATGCATCAGTGCAATGAAGGAATGGGTACACCCCTGGGAAGTACCCTCCAAATTTCCATTCATTTACAAGGTAAATATTTGTCACATACTAAAAAACAGAGAGAGAGAGAGATGGGCTAAGAAACTGAGTCAAGTCAGGACTGATAGGCAAAACAGTGAGTAAAGCTAGAAGCTGCGAGCGAGACAGAGCACAAGCCTATTGTCCTTGATTCGTAAGAACGAAGGGGAAAAAATAAATGAAAGAGGAGAGGAGACGAAAGATGAGACATGGGGGAGGTCAGCGTGGAGGTGAGCGAGAACAAAGTCAACGAGCGGGCAGACGGGAACGGAAAGACAGGCCTGCAAACCCCTCCAGGCCACTGTTTGAAGGCTAAATGTGTACCTTGTAAATGGAAACTTAGAGTATGAACCAGCTCTGTCTCCCTCTCTCTCTCCCTCTCTCTCTCTCTCTCTCTTCCGCCCCCTCTCACACAACTAAACTCTCTCTCTTCCCATCCTCTGTCTCTCAGTCTTTTTGTCTCTATTCCCCAGTCTATGATACCTAGCTAACAGAATGTCATGTAGAGAGGACGGTTATAGCGGCTGCTGTGCGTGTGCTATGATAACAAGGTGTCAGGATTCCCCGGGGGTAGATTTGCACTACAGGAGATTTGGCTGCTCATCGGATAATACCATCAGATAAGAAAAACACAGCAGTGTTGGGGAGGCAGGAAAGGGGGGAGGGGGGGGGGGGGGTCTCAAACAACCACACACACACACACACACACACACACACACACACAGAATAGTAAATGACACAGGGAGATATGGACATGCACGCAAGCCGATACACACGTGCAGTGCAAGCTTAAACATGAGCAGATGGAAAAATGCCCACACATACACAGTTGCAGCACATAATTTCAAGCAGAGTGAAAACCATGGCGCTGATTATGAGAAATGATATCCTATCAACTTTTGTTTTATTTTGTAATAAATATATCTGGAAGGAGAGGGAGACATAAAGAAAGCTCACCTGGGAGCATCCCACCAGGCTTTCAGACAGCTGTTCATTTCAAAGATAGATTACAGCTTCATTAACAAACTGTAATTAATACACACAGTTTCCCATATGCAATGGAGGGGGACACAAATAGAACAGTCTCCCTCCTCATCTTGGCAACTTTGGAAGCCGTCTATGCTTTAATAACCATAGATATTAAAGTTTACTTTGAATTTTTGTCAGTGTGGAGAGCATCTCAGGGAAAGCTGGGAGAGGTGTTATGTGTTCTCCCTGAAACAGGATGGAGGGAGACTCTGTCAGTGGTTTGCCTCAGAGGAAACGCTGTGAGAAAAAAGTGAACAAGACTATGAGATCAGAGTATCGGAGGGGTTATTTCATAAGTACAAAATAGGTAACAAAGTCTGCAAGGATGATGACAGAAAGATGTTTTCTGATAAAAGGCTTTGATGTATGAGCAAACAAATGATTATCATACACAATAAATACACCGATTTAGAAGTATATATGCTTTTGTTTTTATTATACATCACAGGTTTTGTTTTATATGGTTGTTGGTGTTTTAGGCTATTATTTTTTTGTCTGGCACAGGGAAACAAAATAACCTTGACTTTGCTGCAACATATCTATTCACTAAGAGCCCCGTCTGGGATTTACCCAGCACAACCTGCCGATACTGTTTGCTACAGAGCAGCTCCACCACAGTAACTACTAAATTACTACCTGACCTTCACTAATGTTTGGAAACTAATTTTCCTGCAGTTACTGTAGAAAAATCTGTCCTTTTGACTTTTTTAATACAATTAGCTACGTATTCAGCATCCTAATTTAATCAACAATGACTCAGTAGTGTCAGATTCGATATTCTAACATTAAATACCATGATTTATGGGCTTTTTCTTCTTTTTAGGAGCATTTTGCATAATTGCCAGGGTGATTTTATCAAAAGCTAGGAAATAACTTCTTTTTGCTATGCTGTGTCGCTTCGCACAGCAATATTCTCCCTCATCTTCCTTCATCAATTGTTGAATCTTTGACAGCAGGTTTACGGATGGTCACACCTGTTTGTTTGTTATCCTTTACCCTATACCAGAGGTCTTCAACAGGGGGTCCGCGACCCCTAGGGGGTCGGCGGAGGTACTGCAGGGGGGTCGTGAAATTTTTGGCTGATTAGACAATTTTTTATATATTTTAATTTTTTTTTTTTTTTTTTTTTACCGTTTTTGTTCCCCCACAAGTTTAACTTCCCACAATTGGCAGCAAAGGCTATGATGAGCCTTTTACCTTTGCAACAACATATCTTTGCGAAAGTGGATTTTCCTCACTTACCTACCTGAAAAACAAATGCAGGTCAAGACTGCGGCCTGAGGCTGATATGACTCTCTGTCTGACAACCTCCATCCTTCCAAGGTTAGATAAGTTGTGAGCCACTCATCAGGGTCAGACATCTCACTAATGTGGGAGGATGTGTGCCATCCACAGATGGCTTGAGGATGTCCCTACTAGATGTATGTTTAAAATAAAAACATGAATCTCTTAATTATTTGAATAGTTATTGTTTGCAATGTTACAGATATGTTTATTGATGGCAGTGGCACTAATAGGCCATCACTTATTTTTGTTTCCACTTTACCTTTTGCTGTCACTTTACCTTGCATGTTTAAAATAAAAACTTGAATAAATAAACCTGTATATTACTTGAATAGCTTAGTTTTGAATGCACAATAACAAGGTACATTTATACATGTCACTAGGCCCAGTTTAATATAAAACACAATTTTATACAATATATATTGAAGGGGGTCCCTGCTCCATCACTCGATCAGTTTGGGGGTCCTTGGGGTCCTTGCCCCTGCCCTACACCATCTACACCAATCAGGAGTCCGACCATGCATTTTTGTAATCAAACAATGTGGAGTCTTATAGAATCAGGTGGTTGGCCTGAAAGCATGAATTATTGCCTCCTCCAGCTTTGATTTTCTCATAGAGACTAACACTGCCCAGCTTCTACTGACCAAGTGCAACTACATTGTGTGCAATTTTGGTCCACAGGTCACAGAGGTTGAACTCGAAGGTACAACACAAAAATACTATGCCGCCAGAAGCAGACATGTTTTCGGTCCTTGTGGCATTTTGACTGGAAATTAACTGGGGGTGAGGGTTGGTGTGGCACCAGTGTGTCCACCCCTTTAGGCTTGGGGCGGACTGGTAGAGCACCAGCGACTTCATCTGACTCAGGTGGTGCTGACAAACTTTCAAAGGGGCCATGAGCTAAACTGGCACGGAAGCCTAGACAGGAAAACTAAAGAAAGTTAATTTCACAAAACTGCCCCAAAGTGATTCCAGGTCTTATTCACCTTAAATTCACTTTCCCATATGCTGCCGTGGCGTATGACGGTGAATATGCAGGTATTACATCAGATACCAGACACACACAGGTACACGCAGAAATGTTTGAAGTCAACAACCATGTTCCTCAGAAGTCAGCAGCGGTGTCTGATGAGAAGAGAGCAGCCAAGTACAATAGCTGCACACAATACAGCAATATGCTGGAGGGGAAGGTCAGTGTGGCGCCCCTCTTCCAGTGTATAGCACTGATGGGAAAATGTCAACCATGCCATTCAATCTTCCAGCCAGCGATCATTTAGTAATCATGCCTCTTCAATGCCTGGGAGAGACAGAAGGAAGGGGGAGTAAGGGTGAGGAAGAGAGAGAGAGAGAGAGAATATACAGCGAGGAAAAGGGGCGATAAGGAGAGAAAGGAAAGAGAGAGACAGAAGGGGGAGTGAGCGACAGTGTGCAACTGGTAACTGAAGCGTGTATATCTTTGACAGCAGACAATAAGGCCCAGATGGCAACTCTTCCTTTGTTAACTTTGATGGATATTTCACGTTCAGCATCAAGGCTGAGCAAATTATTATATCACCTGCAGTAGATTGTTAGCCACAATTTACCTTATGTTACCTCCTCCGTGTTTGCGAGAAAAGTGGAAGTGTGTGTTTCCCCCTCTTGTGTGCAAAAGTCGAACACTACATCGAACACTTCACAAACTGTTCTCATGCTTGTGGTCACACAGCGCTTTTCGGCGATCAATTCATAGAATTATGCATGAAGAAATCAATCAAAGGGCTCTGAAATTGCTCCCTATCTACTGTGATGTATATGTAGTCTGGGCAGTGTGTTTGTTTGATGGATGGTTATACCCTAACATGAATTTCCCACACAGGGCAATGACAAAGAACTGAACTGAACTGAGAGGGAAGAGATTAAGGGAATATAATGTTGCCACCACAACATGGCCTTTTTCAGTAATGTATCACCAGTAATGTATTAGAAAATGTCACATTTCACAGAGGCTTAATTATGTGACTGCAGAAATGTCAATCTCTGCTCCAACTTCAACAGTGATTCTTACTGATGTTTATTGCAGCAGATGTTGAAATGTGGTATCAGAGTTGTGCCCCCTTGATAGTTTTTGCTGAAACAATGATGCCTCAAAATACTGAGAAGAATGCATGTCTCCGATCATAGTTTTTTTTTTTTTTTTGTGTGTGTGTGTGTGTGTGTGTTTGACTTTTCTTCGGCTTCACACCATATCTTGAAAACTGCTATCCGATAGCTGAGGTAAATCATGTACCTTGTCAGTGGCAGACACTCATTGTCCAACAATAAATAAATAATTTAATAAATAAATAAGTAATAACATCTGTGCTGACTTCTCTGAGCTACTGTCATAGGATTATACATAAATCACTCACAATATCAGTCACATTCCCACACTGGCTTTTTCTGAAATGTATAATTTTGTCCTCCACATAATGAAAAGATTGATTGTTGGCTTGGACCAGCCTGTCATTCAAATTTTTATTATGAAATCTTGCTTGTGAAAATACTGTATGACTGATCGTAAGTCTCGCCCCCTTACTTACTGTGGCTAGGTCATACAAGGTTTATCCAATGTGTATAGCCACAAAGAAAGTGAAATTCAGTGATTGGCTACTCGGTGTGTTTGTTGCCACAGTCAACAAACATACACATGTTATATATGTATGTATTTTCAGTGTCTTCTGCTGAATCTAACCTAAACGCCAGGTCTATTTGACCTGTATTTTGAGATGACGATCTCTGAAAAAGGCAGCTCCGCATGTCTTGGAGGACAAACTTTTCTAGCTGAAACTAATGTAAATGGTTCTTTCTTTCTGTGTTTGTCACCACAGTTTCTATGAATGAGTTTTTATGAATCCAACACAAAAACTTATTTTCAGCCAGACACAGTTGTGGCTCGGTCCTGTTTTGGTGTTGTTCAGTCTCCCCAGGCATAACGTTTCATCACTTTTTTCTTTTCTTTTCTTTCTTTTTTTTAAAGGAGCAACATAAACCTCTGAAAACAGCTCAATATCTCAACAAACTTCATTCACGTCAATGGAGGCATGTATGTCCAAGGGCAGCATTTACTAAGCTGCCTTGGCTGGAAGTTGCTGAAAACGAAGTTGAAATAGGTTGTATGGCACAAAGCGGAAACAGTCGTAGAAGTATTCACCCCCTACCGCAATTTAATCATTGTGAAAGTCAGGAGGGAAGATAAAGATTTAATTATAATTGTATTTCCGTGGGCATCCGGTATCGGAAGGTCAGATTGAGATTGGCGCCGGTGTTCCAGTTGATCTCCCCTCTCCGATGCAGCTCTGTTCCGGAATAAAAGGAAAGAACATACCCAAAATGTCCCTGGTGTAACAGAGACAGATAAAAGTGTGTATTGAGTTCAGATAACACACTGGGTAGGAAGTAGGAGAGGAGCTTTTAGCCAAGGGACAGTCAGCACTCCTGTGATGCAGCAAAAATAGAAAAGTAGCATATGTCAGATTTAAAAAAAAAAGTAAAAAGTATGTTGTTTCTATCTTCCATTCATTCATTCAACTGTCATTAAAAACGCTAAAAAATAATTTCCCTTCTCCCCCACTTCTTTCTTTATTTATCTAGGCATGTGATATTATGAATAGAATAAGAGGTTCAGGAGAAAAAAAGAAATTCTGTGTGTGTGTGTGTGTGTGTGTGTGTGTGTGTGTGTGTGTGTGTGTGTGTGTGTGTGTGCTAAATGTTGGTGTTTGTTTATGTGCATTCATTGGTCTGAAGAGCCATGCAGAATAATTTGGAAGAATGTCTTATTTCTCACTCTCACATATCTTTTTACTCTCATCATTCTGTCTTCCTGACAACGGGGGAAGTCTTCATATTTAAAATACAACTCAAGTGATGTGTGTGTACACAAACACACACACAGACACATACTCATATTATCCAAGTATTGTCACTCAGGAGTGTGGGAAAGCAGTAAAGCATGGGTGAGAAGATGAAAGGGCTGTTCCATTATGTGTGTGAGGGTGTGTGTGTGTGTGTGTGTGTGTGTGTGTGTGTGAGTGAATGTGTCTAACTTGAGTGTCTACCTCAAGGTGATGCTGATGCATTACCGATTCATACCTAGATCCTAGCCAAACAAAGCCAGCCAACAGTATAAGTTAAAGGAAGATCCAAACTACATGTGAAACAAACATCAAGTCATGCACACACACACACACACATACACACAGGTATGTGCACACCCACACATGCAGTATGCACAAAGACATGCCTGTGCACATATGCTCACGTGAAAGCAAATAAAATTACGCTCATAAACATATAATGCATGCAAAAGTCAATGTGTGTGTGTGTGTGTGTGTGTGTGTGTGTGAAGCAGACTTGAAAATGTGACATAAAGGTTTGAACAATTGGATGAGACTGTAGCACTAATGTATGATGCATGTGAATGTGACATTAGGCTGCTCAGGGGTAACGGGCCACACACACACTCACACACACACACACACACACACACACACACACACACACACACTTCAATAGTGCTAAACCTGGTTGAAGCGCACTTGACAGTCTCATGCATGGTACGTTCTTTATATAGATATAAAGGGTCAAGTATAATGGCGATTTTAAGCGATGGCAACAGGCACTTCTTTTGGTGTCCACACTCCACTGATCATTGCAGTGCTTGCAGATATAACAGAACATGCACCCAATGACGGCCAATGGACAAATCAGTTTGACATGCCACTTGGTTAAAGCACATGCAAGGCCTGTTTTCGTAGGGAAAAGAACATGCCATAGGTGTTTCATGGAAACACTTAATGAATTCACCAGGAGCAGGATGTTTAATGAGTTTTTTTCTTAGCATTGCATGTGTGCAAACACTGTAGATTTGACAAGGACCAATTATTAGTTTGACATAATAGTGCCTTGGGATATCTCTGTGTTGTGTGTTTCAAGGAAGCGTGTGAATGACATGCATGATGTGAGTGGGAAAAAAAAAATGCAGGGCTCAAAATGTACAGGACGTATGCCACAAGTTGGACCCGGTACAGCTATAGATTGCACAGAGCGGTCATCAAAATTTGATGAGACACAGATGGGAAACATATCCCACCCTGCCTGTTTCTATTCCTTTGAGATGTCAGTGCAGTGGAATGGAAGCAGAACGCAGAGAAGGGGAAGACAAAGGGAAAGAGAGAGAGTTAGAGAGAGAGAAGAAGCACGTCATTTGTAGTAAGATGCGACCAGATTGTTGCATTTTTTTGTGGTCGTTATGAGAAGTTGGAGCTAAAATTGGCCTCTACTTATAGATTATACAGCCACAAATAAATGTGTTCATGAACAGGGCAAATCAGTCATCTGTTTTTTAGGCATATTCTTTGCAGTCCATGACATCAATTATTATTAGTATACATACAGATACAGCTTTTAGTAATTAGATTGGTGGAACACACACAAAGACGCACACACGCACGCACGCACACACACACACACACACACACACACACACATACACACACAGACTTACTCTAGTTGCTGGTCGCAGTTGAAATCTCACACTATTTTTGGACAGGAGGAGAGGAAAAATTGCTTCATTTTGTCCCTATTGTTCCTCCATAGTCTTGTCAGCTACTTTGTCCTCACACCTGCCCTGCATTGTCTCATTAGCCCCACCCCTGTGTTGCATGTCTTTGTTGTGTTTCGGCCAATCATCTGTCCCCTCCAGGCCTGTGTCCTGCCCCTTTCTTACCAGGTGTGTCAATCAGTTCAGTTTGTATTTAAGTTCACATTCTTCTGCTTGTTGCTTACAATTGCCCGGACCTGACCCATCGCTGTGCAGCAGCTATAATTGTGATTTTTTTCAAAGCCTGATGAAGTGGAAGAAAATAATTCCTACTTTGACACTGCATGTGCTGTAAGTTTACAGTAATTTACAGAGTTTGGCATGGGATTGGATTTCCTTTGTCTTGCAGTAGCTTAATGGTTTCTATTTTAGCAGTTAAGGCAGTTAAGTAATTCTCACCCATCAGCCATTAACTAAAGCAGGGACATGCACAGTGTCATGATTATAGGATAGGCTATAAGTGTGGAACCTAATTTTGTAAGTTATGGGTTGAGTCCCAAATATACACATTTTTTCTTGTATGTCCCCATGTGAAAAGAATACTTACACATGCTTGTCAGTATTGATTTTCAGCAAAGAGTAACATTTTTATTGGGGATGTGACCTGAAAAACACCATCTCCTGGGACCAGCTGCATAAAATTCTTTGTAGATTCTGAAAATCAGTCAGATTTATAAAGCCATGCATGTACACTGCTCTGTTTTATGCATCTCAATCATCCTGAAATTGTGTGCATGTACACAAGCCAAATGCTCACTCCTACAATTAGCCAGAAATGGAGGTTGACACGCCTCTAATAAGGTTGCTTTGCATTTAAATAGCTGCTGCTGTTAATTCAGTCTTTAGATATGACACTGGAAAGGATGAAAAAAAAAAACCCTCACAGTTTCACGAAATGTGAGACTGAAACAATTGTTGATGATATTAGACTTTTGTGTTTGAAGGCCTTAGTGTTGCTGTCACCAACAAGATTTAATACATAGAATGCCAGTCCATACATGAGGTCATTGAGTTGGTCAGTTCTGAGATCTGTAGCCTGGAAGCGGTGGGAAAGAGGAGATGTGACTAAAACCATGAGATGAAGCCATACATCAGTATGCACACAGTAAATATGAGAGCCACACATGGAGGGGAGCTGAGGAGAACTGGCACCTCATCTATCAGCACAGTCTCCAAATACTTGTTGTCTTCTTAATTTTCTGTTGGCATAGTCCTCCAGCAGTGCCAAAGCCACTACTGAGCCATTACACACTGCCTTATGCATGACAATACCTATTTAAGGAACTCAGTGTCTATTAATTGATCACACATGCTTCATCATCATAACATCATCAGCAGCGAATGACTTCTCAATCAGTCGCCTGTCATATGTGCTTTTCCACTCTCAACATGATAAATAGGCATGTATAAAATCATAACATGAACAATGGAAATGTCTGTTATAATTAAACACTAAATTAATAAATACAAGTTTATTTTTTAAATTAAGGCACGGAGAGTAAAATTGTCAGAAAAGCTGATTGTTCTTGGAGGATTAAAAATGAAATTATTTAATATTAAGCAACTGAAAGAGATACAGAGTGAAAATGGTTTCTTATCTTCTGAAGTGAGATGAATATGACAGCAATGTACAACTAAGTTTTAATGGGAATCATCTACAGTACTGCCACGTACACGTGTACGTGTGTTGTGGAGAGGATGGAAGAGGGATTGTGGTGGTGGTGGTGGTGAGGGGTGTGCTTATTTCTTAACAGCATATGCAACACCTTAAGCATTGCAGTGCTATGTGCGTTTATGCCATGCTACACACATTTGACCACATTGTATGTCAATGCATGTGACCATAATTTGTGAGAGCACAAATTGTCATGATTGCACATATTCCCTCCAGCAAGAAGCTGTGAAAAAGACAGGAGGGCAATGAGAGATGAGAAAAGAGCAATGTTGGGGGCAGAGAGCGACAGAGGGAGCTGTGACTGAACTGTTACGTTGAGTTCAGTCTGTAATTACAATCCAGACTCACTCTCCGGCTCTGCCATATATTTAAGTGGCATTAATTAACCATTGATTGCACAGTCCCATGCCAAGCAAATATTATGGTAATGGTATGCTAAGTAAGTGTGTAATAAGTATATGCCTCTTATCAGGAAGTGTCTGCATTTTTCAGGCTGCTATAAGCACTGTTGCAGTCTTCCCTTCTAAACTGTATATGCAACCATCCAGTTAAGGAGAGGCGTGTCACAGTTTTGTCGCACTGCAAGAGATCTTATAGCTGTGTTACTGCACAATGGCTAATATGAAAGAGTGCTAGCTGTGGCACCAATGGGACCGATTCGGTGTGTTGATCAATACATCAGATGCATTGATCAATACATGTTCAGTGGATGCATTTTAAGTAGACAACAGGTCAATACGATATGATTCACCCAATATGATATGATGAGGTGTGATACAGTTCAATGCAACAGAGTGAGTCTTTACATTTAGATTCTACGAATTCTATAATTCTGCTGATGCAAGACGAAATCCTGATAGATTCATTACATCCAGCAACAAGACAGAGAGAAAGAAGGGGACATTACAGTGGTGTTAACATCTTATCAGGAATTTTGTTGAGAGTAAAGCATGTAAATCATTCAACTGTAAACAATACTTGCTTTGAGTACTTTAAATGGTCCTGTCAGTCATATTTGAGACACCCCTGTGAGTCATATTAGAGGACTGGAACAAATGACCTATGTGGTCGTATGGGTTGGAGGACTTGATCTTGATCTCAGTTTTTTAGAGCCATTATAAAGATGGAGGTCTCTAAGGACAGCAAGGCCACAGGGATTGGTTACAGTGGAGAGGATGTGATACAGAGGGCCAGTGAAAAGCGGGTAGAAGGACCACAGCATAAATTCAAACTTGAGTGGGAAAACTCAACAGGGATTGGGACAGGCATGTGAACCAAGAAACAATAGAACAATAGGGTTGAACCAAAAGAGACAGCATGGCTGCAGCAGACTGAAAATGGGGACAGGGGGTATTCGGGACGAACATGAGAAAGTCATTCTCTACTGTACTTTTCATAAATTATGTCTGTAATAAAAAACATTGAAAATAACATTTCAGAAACAAGAATTATATCAAAAGATGAGCATATTGAGTGCCCTGTTAGCTCACCAGGTGAAGCACATAGCACTTGTCAAAGGCTGAGTACTTACCACAGTGTCCTGGGTTCGAACCTGAGACAGGGCATTTGATGCATATCATCCCCTCTTTTTCCTCTGCCTTCCCTATCTCTCTCTACCCTAGTTATCACATGATGCAGAAATTCCAAAAATAATTAAAAAAAAAAAAAAAGAAAGAAAGAAAGAAAGAAAGAAAGAAAGAAAGAAAAAAGATGAATGCATTATTACAGTGACTACTCCTGCCAGATTTGTCAGGAAGGCAAAAACTCAACAGATAAATGGTCATCTATCAGTTTTCCCTCAAAAATACCTTTGGATGTAAAGGCAACTTTACTTGTAACCTGTTCTTCAGCATTACTTCAGCATAATAAATTGACTCTGACAATCTGAATCAGTTGTCACAAACATTTCATTTTAGGCACAGCAAATCCAGAATAAAGAGCAGTGGCATTGGGGCTGTATTGTTCTGCTCAGAATTTTTTCCTCTCCACACAGGAGCAGTATAGTTTGAAAAGAAAGCATTTTCCATTCTTTTCTTTATGAGACTCACTGCTGGAAATTTCATGACCTAGTAAGCCAGCCATATAACACTCTGCTAATCTTATGTTTTATTTTAGCAACCAAAAAATAACAAGTATAATCTAAAGATAAAAAAAAAAAGATAACTTGTAAAAATCACCATTTACTCAGAACTTGTTTTTATTTTTCATTTTTACAACTTGAACCTGATGTATCCAACCCTCAAATGTGGGACCTCTGGGAAAAATGAGATTTAGTCTATTAAATAGAATTTTACATCAGAAATAGCTGTAGCACATGTATTTCAACCCATATAGATGACAGGATACATTACTCAAATTTTGCTCACCTGTCTTGTAAAGCAGACATAACTCTCTCATTGAAATCAGGCATGTTCCTGATTAGTTCCCTATCCATGGGAGCATGGTGGATGAGCATTCAGACTATGAGAGTGGTCTTCTCGACCTTCAACCATACCAAAGTCGCCCCAGAGGGGCAGTACTTCACGGATCATGGCTTGATACTGATTGGACAATGGTAGTCAGAGGCAAGTGTGCAACAACTGTCCCAGTTAGCATTATGCTATGGTAAAATATGATAGAAAAAACAAACTCCTTTGCTTTCCCCTCTGGTGTTGCATCACCCAGTCGCCCCAAGGCACAAGCCGCCCCTGCATTATTACCACATGCTACTAAATACCCACATCATTAACAAGCTCAGTTGCATTGCTCATTTGTACTTGTGACTGGCCAATAGCCTACAAATATCCTCTGGTGCATCTGCTCATTATTAAGAACTGCACCAGAAAGAAAGAGACAGAGGCTTGCAAGATTCCCACATCATCCTGTGCCACCCTGACTTGCTGATGGAGCACCTGTTGCCAGAATGGAAAGGGCACATGTTACATGTAGTAGTTGCAGAAAGGATGTTTGGCTCTGTAAATCATTGCTCAAAAGAGGGCAAAGGATGTCTGTTAAGCTGAGCTCATTTACACAATTTCTTGGTACTCTCCATGTATCCTGGTAATAGAAGCAGAAGCCCCTTTGAATTTCCCTTAAACACACACACACACACACACACACACACACACACACACACACACACACACACACACACACACACACACCAGAGCTCCCAACTCTGGTGGGGGGGGGGATAACTAAAATACATTTTTGTACCTTGTAAGGGATGTTTATTTACCTTAAGTTTCGGAGGTAACTTCCTCCTTCAGAAAGAAGAAGGAGGAAAGAAACTGACAGCCGGAGCGGCACCTGTCAGATCTGGAAGACCTGACCTGACCGGGTGGCCGTGCACTGTGCGGTGCTGGCCGGCAGCAGGTCTGCTGGATCTGACAGGTGCGCCGCGCACACAGAGTGCCGTACTTTCATTACGACTTTTGTTTATATGCGGTTGCAGCAGCACAACGGACAACAACACAGACAACATGGTTCATTATTGATTGCGCAACGCGGCGATTTGCCGGTAATCACACTGCACACATTAAACGATTTTGCGGAGGCAAGAGGAAAGTTGCATGATTTACACCGTATCCACGTTCGCGCTGCGCGCATGACCGTGCATGTGCTCGTGCATGAACGCTTGGGCGCGGTACAAACTTTGTAATGTGAGTAGCCTCTAACTCATTCATTTCATTGGATAATATGCCGGTGGGGGTGAGTGGAAGTCCCTGATTGAAAAGATTCTTCTGATTGGCTGAGCCTCTTGTAAAAGTGGCCCAGCCGCCGCAGCCTCTGCTCTGCAGGCATAACTTATCGATCACAAGTGGCTTTAACGTGTGAATTTCCCAGTCTGGGATCAATAAAGTATACCTATCTATCTATCTTTTCTCAGGCTCAACAGATAGATCAGAGATAAACAGAACCGGTTTTAGTCAAAAGAAAAAAAGGCTCTTGATGATCACTTCAGCGTGAGAAATCGGAGGTGTGGCGTGAGAGCGTGTGAAGCCAATCAAATGCGTGAGTCTCACGGCCAATGCGTGAGAGTTGGCAGCTCTGCACACACACACACACACACACACACACACTCACAGCTGTGGAGAGATTTTGGAGTTCAGATTCCTACAGAGCAAAGCTGAAGAGGCAGATGCCTGTGAAATGCATTGTTTGCATAGTTTCAGGAGAGCACACCAGCAGACTATATATCTGCCCACAGTGAACTTGATTTAGAGGTGGATAGATACCATTTACCAATAGTCTTCAGCAGGAAGACCAAAACTCTTCAGCCCGAGGGCTGTGGATTATGTCAGATATCTGTATCAGTAACCCCACCAAGGAGGTAATGTAATTGTCTGTCTGTCTCTTACAAAGATATTTCAAAAAGTTATGAATGCCTTTCCATGAAACTTTGTTGACAGATCCTGATTGGTCCTGACCCAAGGAGGAACTGATTAAATTTTCACACTGTTTAATAAGTGTTTAATAAACTCTGGGATACATTGGTGTGGAATATGGGCAGGAGCAGACCGACACCTTCAATCTGAATATTCTTGGTATCTGTTTTCTCAGGAACACTGAAGGAATCCCGATAATACTATCTTTCAATCCACAAAATGTGCCAACTCAAAGAAATAGCGATAAAGCATCTATTCTTTACTTAGGAATTTTAAAACAGACTTTCTTTGAGCATTCGTTTTCCTGATGCAAGCTTAAGCCAAATAACTTCTGTATGGGGAAGTTAGGCAACTTGTTCAAGATTAAAGCCTTTGAAAAGCAATGAGCCCTCCCCAGGGCTTCTGTGTGGCAGTACAGCCAGTCAGGGCACAAGATTTATGGAACGAGTCTAGACAGACAATCTAACTTCTCTCCATCATACTGTAAAGCCAGCTACCTCTCACACAGGATTATGTGGATGGGGAGGTTTTGTAGCCACTCAGCTGTAAACAGACAAGCCGGTGAGAAATGGCTTCAAGCCAAGAAGAGTCGTGAATGGTCATTTTTGATATGAAAATATCAAAAATACTTAAACATGAAGTCGGTAACAAGAAGAGGATGCCATGACTTTTGCAGCATCTTATTATTATAAAGGGTGAGTTTTTTCTCTTCTTTCTTCAACTTTAATTATGATGCATTCAGGGCTAAACATTGAAATTGTGTGTTAGACAACATTCTGTGGATTCAGCTGTTTTTTTTTTTTTTTTTTTTTTTTTTTAAATCACGTCAGTTTTATTATATTTTAAAGATGATGGGCAATCTTGAGGCAAATTGCATCCTTTGGATTCAAGGTGTAAATTCTTAAGTATGCCGTGCTCATCCATTTCTGTGAGGACAAGCTACATAAACATTGTTTCATTGGTTTCTTTTCTCTTTCGGTTTTGGTAATCTGTAAAAAGGTAGCTGCAGTTTCTTGTCTGTTTTGTGTGTGCACTTGATTGCACAGCAACTCTTTCCCATTTTTAATCAAGTTTTCTTTGAACATACCTGATCAATACCTGATCTGCCTTCTTGGTAGCAGGCTACACTCTACTGCACACATCTTCTACTTGTTTTTTTGGAAAGAGTTGTTGCTGTTGAGTGTGGGGGGTTTAGCTCTACAAAGTAATACCCACCCACCCCTCATTGTATTGGGGCGAAGAGAAACACAGAAACTTTGACAGATCACACAGAAACTATCTGGATGGACCATACTTGGGGTAAAAAAGTTTTTTTTTTTTTTTTTTCTTTTGTATTTTGCATGAGCTGAACTTTGGGACTTCAGAACTCTGGTCTGGCACGGTTTTCAAGGAAATTATATCCAACAGTCACTGTGTGTGTGTGTGTGTGTGTGTGTGTGTGTGTGTGTGTAAGAGAGAGCGAGAGAGATAGAGAGACTGTGTGTGAGGTTGTGAGTTTGTACATTTTCTGTTCATTCTATTTGCATGTTTGCATACTCTTTTTGATGTGTGTGTGTGTGCATGCGTACATGGGTATATGCATGCGTGTGTGAGTGAGACTCTTCAATCACTCCTTTGCCATACAGTGGGGGAGGGACCCATCCATATTTAATGCACTGCTATCTATAATTCACAGACCAAACCTCAGCGCCTTACTAGTGAGGGACTCTTAATAGGATGGGACATCTCTCCGTTCTTCACTCTTACTATCTCTTACTTTGTCTCTTTTTCTCTGCAGGACTCTTTTTCATGTGTCTCTATGTCTTTCTGTTCCCTCCGCCTTGCTCAGTCTCATTGTTTCTCCGAGAGAGAAAGAAAAAGTAAGTGTCAAATGTGTGTATGGTCAAAGAGTGTATGTTATGAAAGCAGATTTGTGGAACTTTTAATGCTATTCACCTATTTCAGCACCTGATGTAGCATGTTAAACTTCCTTAAGGAACCTCTATAAAGTGTAGAGGCATGAAATTGTACATACATCCATGTTGTGTACTGAAACCCTCAGGAAACTGTTTTCATCAAACAAGTAAGTTCTACAATCCAGTCAAAATACAAATGTCTCAAAGATGCACACAGAGGAGGGTAGCTTCTATTTAATCTGCTGAAAAAGTGGCCTGTTAAAAATCTGTGTTTTTTGAGCTGACCGCATAGCTGTGATGTATTTTCATTTCACCATGTACATAATATAGCTTAAAGGTGGCAGTGAAAACTATACCTTGTAGCCACTGATACGGTTGCACCTGTCAGACAGTGTAAAACCTACCAAATATAAGAAAAAATATTCTCTAAATGGGTTGAGAAATATGAAAAATAAATAACATCGAATTATTACATGCATGATGTAATAACAGTGTTAACTGATAATGTGACAACTTGATTTATCACTTACAAATGCTACATGTCTTATTAAGTAGTTTCATTTTTCTTCTTTTAAATTTATTACAGGAATTGCATAATGGATAATATCAAACTAACACTGATTCTGAACACCGAAGGAATAGAACAAAATTATTAATGACTACATCATGAGAAAATGGGTAAAATGAGGACAAAAAAGTATTTTGGGAAACAGCAATAAGCTACAGGGTGGGCCAAGGCCAAAATAACAAATAAACGATGCCTACTGGGGCAGAGAGGAGTAATCTGACAAAAGAAAATAAACCAGAATGCATTGATTACAACACCCAAACTAAACCAAAAACAGAAGAAAAGGGGGGTTTAATGTAGTTCTCTCAGTCTGAAATATCTAAACAGTTAAAAGAGGAGCCATGCACTTGGCTGGACAAGAACAAAGGAGACAAGTGCTGATTAGGGTAGAAGACATGAATGTAACTTGGGACTAACTGAAACACAAAGTTGATACTAAGTTCAACATTAGATTATTGAATATGTATCCATCCATCCATCTATTTTCTGCCACTTATCCAGGACTTATTTGTGGTGGTAGCAGACTGAGAAGGGCAGCCCAGTTAGTCCTCACCCATATCACCAGCTCCTCCTGGGGGATCCCAAGGTATTCTCAGGCCATACATAATCCCTCCAACATGTCTTGGGT